>NC_054375.1:10428623-10645188 GCF_017654675.1 Xenopus laevis
TCAGTTTAAATTAGAGCGCCTGGCACCGCATTGAGGAAGAGTAATGTAATGATGGAAGAGTACTGTATAAGGGGAAAGTACTTGTATGACGGGGAGAGTGCAGTACGAGGGGAGAGTTCTTTATGAGGAAAGAGTCTGTATGAAGGGGAGAGTATTGTATGAGGGAAGAGGTAAGTGAGGGGAGAGTGCAGTACGAGGGGAGAGGTACTGTGTATAAAGTGTAGGATATTGTGTGTACCGTGTGATCGAGAATTCAAATCCAACACCATGGTTCTGGTGGTTTTATAATTAGACCTGTTCAACCCTGCCCCGATGCGTTGAGGGGAGAGTAATATATTGAGGAAGAGTAACAGATGAGGGGAGAGTACTGAATGAACGGAGAGTACTGTATAGGGGAGAGTAATTGTAAATGATGGAAGAAGTATTGTATGAGGGGAGAGTAAGGTTTGAGGGGAGAGTACTTGACGCCCTTAAGCTATGCAGATGAAGAGGAAGTCCACAAATAAAAATTTGTCGCCCTTAATGGAAGCAATCAGGCGGAACAAAAGGGGGTTAGAGATAGGGCCTGCCGAGAGAGAGAGAATGGGTACTTATGGCTCCACTGAGAGGGCATTGCTGTCAGGGCTCACCGTTCTCTACAGCGCCCGCGTCCAAGATGACCGCACCCATATCCCACCACGTGGCATCAGCCTAGTGACGGCCCGGCAGTGTCCATACTGCACGCCGGGAAAAAACCCGGTGGGCCACTCCGACCCTCATGGGCCCCCCCGCCGGGCCAGACCTCTTAGGAATATAGGAATTCTATAAAAAAGAGTTTTCTTTCTGCGCCGTCTGGCCCGCAATCGGCCCGCTGTTCGCGCAGCGCACTGTGTGCTCATTCGTGCGTGTGGCCCGATCGCACCTCACAGTAGGGGGGCCAGAGGGGCCCTGACCAGTAGGTCCCGGTGGGCCACAAGGCCCCCCAGTCCGACCCTGGACGTTGGGTGTGCAGATGCGTGATGGAATGTGTCTGGTGCCAAAATTTAAAATAAAAGGACACCAAGGTCACGGGTTCAATGCCCATTGTAGATTTGGCTACTTCATTCCTGGCTGTTTCTTATTTTCCTGTGATTGCTGATTAATTGGATTTTTTCTAAATTTTGATTAATTGCCAACCAAGCCTTTTTGAACTATGCCTGTATCTTGACTGTTTTATTCTTGATCCCTTCTGTACCGCGATCTTTTGGACTTTAACGCAGAAGTTTCCTCCGGGTCCGGACTTCCCCGCTGAGAGCCGATAGTCTCCGGAATTGCACCTTCCACAGCAATGCCTGGGTGCCGCTGGCCAGGCTTTTGGGTGTACAGAACGTTCAAAGCAAAGAGATGGGTTAGAATTTATATTCGTTATCTTATTATTCTTTGCTTCAATGTATTCTATTATATAACTTAAAGGGAAATCAATGAATTGTATATGGGAGAGATTGAAGACAGAATACATTGAGAGAGAGATCATATGAGATGCATAGATAATCAGTAAGACTGTGAATGGTGGATACAAGACAGATAGAGAAGAGGGAGATAAAAAGATAGATCCTGTAGTAGGATGTCCAGCTTTGTTCAGCCCCCCCCCTTTAGTCATAACAAAGTTCCAGATGTAGAAATATCACATGTCTATCAGCCATGGTTTCAAAACATTAGACCCAATTCCCCCTACGAACCAATCATAGTGTTTTGATCCTGGGCATTCTTCCTAAATCTCACCCACTGGCCCCGATGGCCTTCAAGATGATGTATTCAGGGGTACTAGACGTCAACAGAACACTTGAAGACATATTTTCCCCTAATTGGCCTTCATGAGGTTTCAGAGGTATCTACGATAATAAGAAAATCATCAGCTATTAAGCATAGGGGCAAATTTACTAAAGGGCAAAGTGGCTAATGCGGAGAAAATTCGCCAGCGTGACGTCTTTTGGCACTATCGCCAAATTTCTAATGGGCACCGGCATAATTAGAGATGGGACTCTAGCGCAATCGCACTCTAACAGGCAGGTGGTGTTTTTTGCTCTGGCGAAAGAAGCGTTACTACGCAACATCACTGAGTTTATGTTTACTGAACGTTACTCTATCACCAGACTTGCCTGTCGGCACTTCAGACCAGGCGAAGTGGCAATAGAGTAGATAGGACTTGGTCCCAAAAAAAAAGTTGAAATGTTTTTCCTAAATCCCAAAAAACAATGGCTTCTCTCCTTTTTACCAAGGGTGATATGCTAAAAGAATTGTAAATTTTTGGTACCCTCCTTTCCCCCTACATTCCTTACCAGGGTGCCACTGAGATCACAATGAGGCCCCTGGCAATTCCATAGTACACAAGGCCCAGAGCAGCCCGCCATCAGGCCAGCTAAATAGTGACTGTCTGATGGAACTTACAGCAGCCCCTCTAGCGAATTTTCCAGAACCAACAGGATTGTCAGTCCGGGGCCTTACATATGGCACATACTATACGTGTGGGGCTCAGGTAGGTAGATAGATAACACTTTATTTTATTCTATTAAGGTTCCCTGGGCTTCTGTAGTGTAATTATTGCTGCAACATATACGTCCATTGAAGATTGAATCTTCCCGCTGTATGCAAATTATCTAACGCTAAGTGGAAACTTCGCTAATGCTGCCGTAGTACAGCGCAGACTTCGCAATGTTTGGCGGTGCAACGAAACTTCGCAAACTTGGTGAATTATGTTGTCTGTGTGAAGTTGTGCCTGGCGAAGGCGATGAAGCATCGATTGCAAATTTTCGCGCCGTGTAGTGAATTTCCCCCAATTAGTACGTAGAATAAGTAGGACGTCAGATAACTTCACACCCAAATATCTCACCTGAAAGCCTTTCAATGTGGGCTTTTGCAGGGGTAACTAGTTTACAAACAGAAATGTGATATAGGGGGGGCGGGGCCTGGCGCAGGGACCGCGACCGGGCCCCCCCGCCCCGTGACAACCCGGAACTGGCCCATGAATTGAGCGGGCCCGTGAAAAAACTGCCGGAGGGCCCTGAGGGGTGCGGGCCCTGGCCCGCTCGCACCCCCCTGCTCCCCCCGGTTTTCCGCCACGGTCAGGCACGCGTTAACCCAAAATCTTTACCCTAACTGGCTTTTCAGGATTGTCTTTCAGGGTATGTAAGGACAGAAAAGTAACATCCAGCCAAAAGGCTTAACCTACTGGCTCAGATGATCTTTCAGTGATATTTACAAAAAATACACCCAACATCTTACTAACTGGCCTTCACAACTTGGCATTCAGGGGTTACTTTCAGGAGAACAAATATCTTTCGTCCCCAAATCTCTCCCCTAGCTACCCTTTCAGGCTTTCATGCTGTCACTAGGGCACCCCAAGCGGTGTCAAGCCCTACAGTCTGGGAACTCAGATAAGAAACCCAACACAACCTTGCCACACACACACCATCGGAAACCACAACGCTCTCTGAGCAACTTTTGGCACGGATGGAGAAGACTAAAAGCTCATTTAGAATCTCCGGCATAATAATTATTCCACATGATTGCGTGTGATTATAGATGGGAGTTCCATAGAGCAGACTGACAGAGGATTCAAACTTCTATCAAGCAAAGACACGTTTTTCCTCCACAATAAATGGTTGTTGTCAACTGTAAACACTCTGGGTACGAGGGATATAATTTATTTCCGCCTTTTACCCAAAGGAGCATCCAGTTTGGAGAGCTGAATTGGTGCCATTTTCCCCTGTGCTCCCAGCAGGGCAGTCCCTAAGAGTCCTGAGTACCCCAGGGTAGAGGCCCGCAGGGTGTTGGGTACCCCAAAAAAAACAGCGAACCTGTAGGTGTAAGGATAGGACTTTCAGATGCAGGTTGGGGGTCTGAGGTTGCAGGTCAAGTTGTGAGATCTTGGAAAAGTTATTCCTTTAAAAGGACAAGGAAGGCAAAAAAATAAATCCCATTTTTATTTTCTTAATGAAAAGAAACCTATCTCCAATATACTTTAATTTAAAAATGTGTAACCGTTTTATAAGAAACCTGACTGTATGCAGTGAAACATTCCTCCTCATTTACTGCTGAAGGAAAGGATTGTCAGATGTCCCTAACTGCTGAACAGGGAAACAAAATCAACTTATGACAGCTGGGCCCCCGCCTTACTTACCAGCCATGACAGAACTCAAGGCAGCGTGTTTAATGACGATCCCTAAGCAGACCTACACCACACTGAGCTGTGCAACGGGTCAGGCAAAGATTATTTAAACAAAGTTACAAGATGACAGCCCCCTGTGGCCAACTTTGAAAAGCATAAATCATTGTTTGATTAGGCTTTGGTGGTGCAGTAAAGTATCATGCTTTATGTTTAGTATACAAATACAGTCATTTACTAGCCTTATCTATTTAAGACTTTCCTTGTCTTTAAAAGTTTTTAAAAATGTTTTTTTTTCTGCGAGCCCCACTAATGATGACATCACTTCTGGTTTCCAGCAACGACAACTTCCTGCCTTTAATGGTGTCAGCTTTTCGTGGATCAGTTTGCAGATCATGGCAGTTGCGGTCAGTAGGTAAAATGTGGGTGTGGGTTACAGTCTTGGTATTAAAATTGTTTCCAACGCAGGAATCTTCCCCAGGGTTGGGCCACCATACTAAAGTTGTGTTGTCATCACTTTGAGTTAAACTTTTAATATTTTTTATAGATGGGCGATTCCTAAGCAACTTTGGTCTTCGTTATTTATTTTTCAAATCGTTTTTTTAAATATTTGCCTTCTTCGACTCTTTCCAAATTTCAAATGGTTGGGGTCATTGATCCATCTAAAACCATGCTCAGTAAGGCTACAAATAATTGTTATTCCTACTTTTTATTTGCTCATCTTTCTAATTTGGCCTCTGCCCTTTCATATTCAGCTCTTATCCAGTCAAATTTCATGGTTCTAGGTAATTTGAACCCTAAGCAACCAGATATCGGAAACTGCAAACTGGGAACTGCTGAATAAAAAGCTAAATAACTCAAAAACCACGAATAATAAAAAATGGAAACCAAAATATCATACTAAAAGTTAACTAAAGGGTTGTTTCACCTTTTAGTTAACTTTTATTTTGTTCAGGTAAGTTTTATTGAACATAAGCAAATTTATACATCACATTCAGTAGGATATACGTATGAGCTTGACAACAATATTCCATTACAGGAGACAATAATGATCCAGTTCTAGCTAATATCTACTTATGTCTGGTCACACTATACTTTACCCTGACAGAGTTTATTTTACAAATAATCACAGCTCCAGTACCTCTGCGGGGGGTATTTCCTTAGCCAGGGGTCCCATATCCTATGGAACTTATCCAGACAGCCCTTACATTTGGCTAACATGAACTCTGTGTTGGCGGATTAGACACCTCAGTTATACAATGTGCTACTACTGGCGGGGCCTCCGCTTTCCAGTTAAGGGTAATGATTCCACGCACTTGAAATAGAGCTTTACTTAGGAATAGAGCCCCTTGAGAGTCCACAATAGTATCTGACTGTATATTTAATACGCATAGTTTAGGGTCATTTAGGTTATCCCTCCCCGTTACTTCCTCTAGGATCTCCAGTGTCTCGCTCCAGTATGCCTGAAGCTTGGGGCAACTCCAAAGGGTATGTAGTAGATCCCCACTGCTTGTTTGCATCTTAAGACATTGTGGTGAGAGATTGGGAACATTAGTCTGCTCCTCGTGTAGTAGGCCCTATGTAGGGGGTACAGCTGTAATATTCTGTGCCTAGGAATGAAGGACACTTGAAACGGGGCTTTAAGTGCAGCCGACCACTGCGTATCAGTAAGGACTCCAAGATCCCTTTCCCATTGCTCTCTGCATTTTAAGGCTTTATCCTTGTGTCGTTACTTACAGATCAGTTTGTACACCCTTGAAAATTATGCCCTGGGTCTTTTCTGTATTTATAAGTGCAATGACTGGGTGCCCAGCCATTTCCCGGGGCTTCTCTTTGTACCACTTTGTTAGCTTTAAGATGAGCCTCATATAGAATAACCAATGGATGAGGGGATGGCCCTCACAGCCCGAAGTTCGGAGAGTGCAAGGGGTTTGTCATGTCACCATACATCATCTATTTTGTGTACCCCTTTGTCTAACCAACCTTCTAGGGGCTTTAGCTCCACCACTCCGCCCAGGTTGGCGTTTCCCCATAGCGGTGTAAGACTGGTCAACATTTGAAATTCCCCATTAGATGGTAACTCTTGATAGGACCCACTGACATTCCCTAAAATGGGGTTGAGGTTAGTCCTTTTAGCTTTGACAGGCACCATGCGGGGTGCTTGGAGGTTGGAAAGGTTTTTTGGGAATTAATGTACTCCAGACCTTATACAGGGCTCTATGGGCAATCCATCAGCACTTGCAGTTTCCCATTAGGGAAAGAATCAATGGCCTCGTTGCACCTCAATTAGGGATATAGTTTGACTCCAGGTGCTCTCGATACTCGGAAATTAGTTAGTGAAGCTGCACCGAGTTAAGAAATGCTCTACTCCTGCATATCTGTGGGGGCTAGGGTGGACGAGTACAGCTTGAGTAGAAGCCCTTTAGAATATTTTGTATTTCCCAACGATCTGCGGTTGGATTCCCATTTTGTGTCTTTTAGGAGGGTACGACAATGGAATGAAGTGAGAGATAGGTACTGATGAACAATAATACATGTATAAGAACCCAATGGGCTGGGGTGTCCACCAACTATAGTGTAAATCTATATACCGCAACCCAATGGGACTTAACCCCTGCCCATGTAGTTCAAATACACTCGATTAGAATGAGACATAAGGTAAGATAAAAGGCAATATTTATTAAACACTAAGCCAAAAACACCTTAGCTAAAACCAATTAAAATGATAGCAGCGCTGTATATGGAAAGGGATCCCTTAATGCAAGTATGATCTATGCACTAGTGCAAAATACAAATATATATATAATGGACTGCTGTCCAATGGGGTATATGTCGGTATGCTGGACGAGGCTATGCAATGATGGAATAAAATCCCAATTTCAATTGGGTGTGCGGCCTCTAAATGTCCGATATTAGTATTCAGAACAAGTTGCTGCAAGTGCACAATGATGGTATGTCCCAGAGTCAGAGAAATCACACGGATTGCTGTTTTGGAGAAATACCCTAAGACCACTAGGTGCTAGAATGTATAATGCCATATCACGCTACTTGTAGAGGGGCGGTGGTGCACCCAGCAAAGTCCAGTATGCACGGGGAGCCCACCAATGTAGGAATAGAATTGGTCGTAATTAAATCCAATCAGTGGGAGGGGCGGAAAGGCCGTCGTGAGATCTATTGGTTGTATCCAAAGTATCCAACTTGAATACATCCTGGATAATAGATTCTGATACAGTAGTGGCCAGTTCGCATCATAATAAGTTTCCAGGCAACTTTTGGAGTCTTATAGGAGGGTGATAGCAGGGGGTGTTGAGTATTGTCTGGACAATGAGGTTCTCATGCATATTTTTTAAGTGTGGATGCCGCCTCGGAGGCTCGTTTTGTCCCTTAAGAGATCTTGGGGGTATTGCCTCGTCGCTGCTGCCTCTGGATTCGTGTTAGTGCCGTTTAAGTGCCGGAGGTACACTACTCACGTCCGTTCACCATTTAGTTCCAAGCCACACCCCCTTCTAAATGACTTTAACACCGGTGCTGGACGCGCCGGCTTCACTGAACCTCAGAAAGCTTCCACGTTATTTTTGGGCTAAAACCCACTGCTTTGGTATCGTGACTATAGAGAAAGTGATTGTAGAAGAGGATGGCGATTTTTGTTTTTAGATGGGATCAGTGACCCCTATTTGAAAACTGGAAAGAATCAGAAAAAAAAGTAATAATAATAATAATAATAAAAAATTTAAAAAAAAACAATAAAAAGTAAACAATGAAGACCAATTGTCTCATTGTGGCTAATCCCTTGTAAGTATCAATTAAGCTTAGGCTGCTATGTGTAGTTAGTGTTGCCACCCGGCCGGTATTTAACCATCCTAGCCGGGGCCAAGGCTGGGGCCGGTATTTACAAATTTACCGGCAAAGTAGCTGCGGTATCTGTAATACACCTAAAAAAATGCCTGTGGCTGCCCCCTGCTTCTCAAATTAACCTTTTTTCCTGGGCTTCTTGCCAAATGCGTGAATTGGTTCCGCCCCCTTTGATGTCACGACCCACCCAGCCAATAGCGCATCATGCCCCTTTAGACAAAACCCACCCTTTAGCGTCACAACCCACACTTTTAACCCTGCCCCTCCACCTGCAGGTGAAGGTTTTTTAAAAGGTGGCACCCTAGTTGTAGTGCCAAGGACAGTTGTTGGACTGGGCCAGCAGGACACTGAGAAAAAACCAGATGGGGCCCCCGGCACTTGTGGGCCCCAGATCCGCAACTTTTTCTCTAGTCGGCCCTCTTGTCAGTGCAGACGTATGGGTTATGTCCAGGTTCACCTCTGGAGGCAGGACAGAAGAATTGGTCTCTTAGCCCCTCCCTCAGGATATATAGGCTCCACCTCTATTCCCCCAGTTCTTTTGTCTATAATATATATACCATTTTTTTCCCGTCTTTATCAAGGACCAAAGTCTATGGAGGCATGCAGAGCTGCCTCTCACGATCTCAGCGGTACCCTCCTTGCTGGCTAGTTGCAGCAAGTGGTCACCTTCATTCAGATGTCATGCAGACAACAGTAGTCTCCTACTGTTGGGAAGAGCCAGGGATGCAGAACGCCAGCTTCTTCCTCCTTGCTGACATTTTGCAGCAAGCGGAGTAGCTAAAAGTAGATTCCTACTTTTAAGAAAGGCCAGGTATTCATAGCTACCTTAAAGGCCAGGGTGTGTGCGTAGCCCTCCAAGTAAAGTGCTAGAGACAAGCATCCACTCCTGTAGCACTTCATGTAAGTAACAGTCTACCAAGGCACAGTGTTTTCCACATTATGCGACTACATCTGCATACCAGAGGGCAAGGGCTGAGAATGTGCGCCTATTCAGCGCTCGCCTTAGTGCGAGCTGCGGAGCGCAATCCACCATTTTCTTTAAGGCGGGAGATGAGCGTGTTCCCTTCTATTGACGCGAAAAACAGAGCGCGACTAGGCGCAACGTGATGACGTCGCGGCGCCATTTTAATTCCGTTCGCAAGCATTGCCTACAGAGCTGTAGCCTGGCTCTAATAAGCGCACAACAGCCAAGCACACATAACTGAACTGTAAGTACAATACAGCTAAGTCTGTAAAACGGAAACCATAATATTCAGGATGGAAAGATCAGATTCTCTCAGAGAGTCGAGAGACGATATTTAGACAGCTAAGTCTATAAAAAACGGTTTTGAAGTGCAAGAAATGTAGTCATACTCTTAGAAGGTCGGAATCCACCTATTGCTCCGACTGTAAACCTTGTGAGCCACCAGTACTGTCACCCCAAGCTCTAGATATAGAAGCTAATTCACCCCATATAGGAACTACAAGAGAATGAACAGTTCCTGTCTCAGGAAACCGCTGGCTGTACCTACAGTGTCTACTGCATCTCCTCAACTACCTCCTCAGGTTGGAGATTTTTTTAGAGTGGATAAAAACTGCCTTCCCATATACTACTCCTCTTCAACAAAGCACCAAACGTAAGGCACTAGACTCCCCCCCCCCCACCTTGTCGGACAGTGAGGAAGGTCCCTCCTCTAATGTGGAGGCTATTTCTTTTCATGATTCAAGGCTTCAAGAGTCAGGTGAAGTCACTTCAGGCTCACACAGTGAATCCGATTCAGAGCAACCTACATTTGCCAAACCAGATATTTGCAAAAAAACTCCTTAGGGATATGATGGAGACCTTGGAGATATAAGATGAGACGCTGACAGTCTCAAAGGCTGATAGAGTCTTGGTTGTCCACCGAAAGAAATCTAGGTCATTTCCTGTAATCAAATCAATTACTCAAACCATTGAAACAGAATGGTCACAGCCGGACCGCCAATTTACCTTAATTAAGAGATTTTATAATACCTACCCAGTTCCAGAAGAACAGCGTAAAGTGTGGGATAAACCACCTAGAGTCGATTCTGCCATTTCTAGACTGTCCAAACAAACAACATTACCTACTGAAGAAGCAGCCTTTAGGGATCCTTTGGACAGGAAATTAGAGTCTTCCTTAAAAAGAACTTACACTCAAACAACAGCAATCCTGAGACTCGCAGCAGCGGCAGCAAGCCTGGCCCGCGCGGCTAGACAATGGGCACAACAAATAGCCGAGCAACCACCAACTTCGGCTCAGGATTTAGCCAGGGACATTTGTAGGCTAGACACTTCCCTCTCATTCTTGGCTGATTCCGCCCTTGAAATTTTGCCGACTGGCAGCGAAGTCTTCAACCAACTCTGTCATGGCTCGCAGGGCCCTGTGGCTACGCCAGTGGTCTAAAAACAGACTGTTAGGATTACGCATTACAAATTATCACTGAAGTTACGGGTGGAAAGAGCACCTTCCTTCCAATGGGAAGAAAAGGGCGGCTAGACCATTGGAGCCCAAGTACCAACAGATCTCCTGGGAAACGCACATGGTCCACTTCAAACTGTAATTTTCGTTCCTTTCGATCCTCTAACTTTCGTACCAGTAACACAGAGCAGGGTGCGAGACGCAATAAACAACAGGGTCATTATCCCTGTACCTCAGAACCAAAGATTCAAAGGATTCTATTCCAACCTCTTCCTTGTTCCAAAAAAAGAGGGGTCATTCAGACCAGTGTTGAACCTCAAAATGTTAAACCGGTTCATTCACAGCCAAAAGTTCAAGATGGAGTCGATCAGATCAGCCATAGCCTTCATGGAACCCGAGTGCTTCATGACGTCCTTCGATCTCCAAGATGCGTACCTGCATATCCCCATGCACCGGTACTCTCAGCAATTCCTCAGGTTTGCAGTAAGAGACCAACACTTTCAATTTGTAGCTCTCCCATTCGGTCTCTGCACAGCGCCACAAGTCTTTACCAAAGTGCTTGCGCCGCTGATGGCCTACTTGAGAACAATGGGAATTCATGTCTTACCATATCTGGACGACCTTCTCCTCAATTCTACCTCTCAGATTCAATCACACAGGGATACAAAGATCACCCTACAAGTCCTAAATCAGCACGGCTGGCTCGTAAACCACCACAAAATCTCCCTTCTCCCATCCCAGACCATAATATTTCTGGGCCTTCAATTCTTGTCTTCAAGATAGAGACAAAGTAGTCCTTAGGAGCGTGCCTGTTTTTTCCAAAAGTGGTTTCGGCCTTCCATATCAATCAAGACATTGTTCTTCCATCTTTTTGTCCTAGCCCTACTAATTATAAACAGAAACAACTAAACAAGCTGGATGTTGTATGAGCTATTAAGATCTACAAGAAAAGAAAGTCTTACTTCAGACGATCAGATGCTCTTTTGGTTTCCTACTCCCCTACACACAAAGGCTTAGCCATGTCCAAACAAACTATTGCCAGATGGCTAGTAGAGACAATCAACCAAGCCTATATTCTCAGCAAAAGACAAAGACCATTCCGATTGGTTGCTCACTCGACTAGGGCACAGAGTACCTCTTGAGCTCTCCAAAATGTGGCTACTCCAGAGTAAATCTGCAGAGCAGCCATGTGGGTTTCACCCAATACTTTTATTAAGTTTTACCAGTTAAATGTTTTTGCTTCTACACCGGCCGTGTTTGGCCGTAAAGTTTTACAAGCTGCAGTAGCAGAGCAGCATACTTAATTCAAATTGTGGGTTAAAATCAGGCCTTGTCATAACCCACCCAAATTATAAGGGACAGCTTTGGAACTTCCCATACGTCTGCACTGACAGGAGGGCCGACTAGAGAAAAAGGGATTTATACTTACGATAAATTCTTTTCTAGTAGGCCTGAACTGTCAGTGCAGTAAGTCCCACCCAGGCTGATTTTAGTATGGGTGCAAGGACTCTCTAATCTGTCTCTCTATCTCTATAATTCCTACTATTGTCTCTTGACCTTCCTTTATATCTTGCTGTCTCCTTATCACCTCACCGAGCTTTACAACAGAACTGGGGAACAGAGGTGGAGCCAGCCTATATATCCTAAGGGAGGGGCCAAGAGACCAATTCTTCTGTCCTGCCTCCAGAGGTGAACCTGGACATAACCCATACGTCTGCACTGACAGTTCGGGCCTACTAGAAAAGAATTTATCTTAAGTATAAATCCCTTTTTCCTGCAGTGACTGCTCGACGAAGGGCAAAAACAGTTCTGCACCTTCTTCCTGTATTGCCCGCAGCGCAGTGTGCCGGCTCAGAAAGGGAGGACGGAGGGGGGCCCTCACACAGCAGCCCCGGGCCCCCCAGTCCGACTCTGGCCAGGGGCAGGGCCAGATTTAGGGAGAGGCCCCCTAAGATGTTTAGGGGTGGCAAGCCGGCCCCTAACATCTATATAACTGTCAGTATAAGCCCCAAAAGGAAAAGCAGTATGAATAACTTATTCCTTGTAGCGTGCGCAATGATGTCATCACATGACTGCACATGCGCACACAATGGCGCAGCGTCACTCTGCATGCGGGCCGCGGCCGTGCAGTTGGCAACTGTAAGAGTGGAGTGAGCGAGCCACGGATCTGTGCACAGCACGCACAGGATCATTCTCAACTCTGCAGGTTGATCAAACAATGTTTGGCCTTGGGCTGTTAAGGACCTGAGTAGCAGTGCTGTTCATTTTGCTTTTTCATCTATGATACGGTGCATGCTTTATGGCAACATTCAGCACAGCAACAGAGGCCACATCAGGCAAAAGACTATAAAGGAATATTGTTTGTTCACTGGTATTACCAGGGCCGGCCTTAGGCCTATTGGACCAATTGGGCCCAATAGGGCCCCGCACCTCTGGGGGCCCCGCACCACAGGGCAGCACAGATAATATTTCCCTCAGCACATGATGCTGCCTGGTCTGCCCCAACTTTGAGAGTCCAGCCCATCCCCAAATCCATAGGTCCAGCCCACCCCCAACTCTCATAGACCCAGCTTTCCTCCAACCTTGATAGGCCCCGCCTGCCCCCAATCCAACCAAGCCTGCTCCCAAGCTGAATCGGCCCAGCCTGCCCCAAACTAATTGGCCCAGTCCACTCTCCTATTTCCTCCCTCTCTCTCTTACCCTGTGTGCCCCTATTATGTGCCCCTATTTCATCCCTCGCACTCTCTTACCTTGTCTGCCCCTTTCCTTTCTATTTTGTGCCTGTATGCCCTTATTTTCCTAAATACTCGGTGTGTCAGTAGCCAGCAACACTTTGTCTAGGGGCCCCGCCAACATGGTCCCAATTGGGCCCCACATTTGATAGGATCAGCCCTGGGTATTACCATACATTGCTGTGCTCAGCTCCTTATTGGATTTCACTTAGTATGTACATAAGCTATAGCATGTTCAAATGTGGCAATGGCAATAGATTTATACTTACAATCTTAAAATTCAAGCATTCACTACTTCTAATTCTGGTATAACATTAATTACCCCTTAATGGTCAGGCCACACTGGGGGCGTCTTGGGGAGATTTGGTCGCCTGGCGACTAATGGCCTCGTTTTTGCGGCGACCAATCTCCCCAAATGCCTTCCCTCACTTTGTGACGGCTAAAATCCCGGCGCTAATCACACACGGTGATTCGTTTTCCGAAGTTTCCTCGTGAGGCAACTTCGGGCGACATCGGAAAATGAACTGCTGCGTGTGATCAGCGCCGGCTTTTTTTTATTTTAAGCCGGCGCAGAGTCAGGGAAGGCGTTTGGGGAGATTGGTTGCCGCAAAGATGAAGCGATTAGTCACCAGGCGACCAAATCTCATGAAACGCCCCGTGTGGACTTACCCTAAGTCATTAAACATGTTCTGACAATAGTCGTGAGCTCTGCAAGTTTAAGGCATTGGAGCAGGGGCAACTGCCTTAAAGTTTACACAGTGAGGAGCTGCAAAGCAGCAGCTGTAGTAAGAGGAGTGGAGCAAAGGCAAATATTACGCCTGCTCAATGCTGTAAAGAATGGCTGAAGTGTCTATAGTAATACAGGTATAGTATCCCTTATCCGGAAACCCGATATCCAGAAAGCTCCGAATTACGGAATGGCTGTCTCCCATAGACTCCATTTTATCCAAATAATCCAAATTTTTAAAAATGATTTCCTTTTTCTCTGTAATAAAACAGTACCTTGTACTTGATCCTTATTGGAAGCAAAACCAGCCTATTGGGTTTATTTAACGTTTAAATGAATTTCTAGTAGACTTAAGGCATGAAGACCCAAATTACGGAAAGATCCGTTATCCGGGGAAACCCCAGGTCCCGGGCATTCTGGATAATAGGTCCCATACCTGTAGTGGTAGAATGCATTGTTATCTTAACATACTCCCTTCTTATGTTTCAGTCCTTTGGTGTAATTCACTATATTTCCCTTGTCTCTTCTTTGCCCCCTACTTTACATAAGACTCTTCAAGCCTTTCATAGTCAGTATCATTTTCAGAAAATCCCACTCCGATTCATATACTATTAATTGACTAAACTACGCAAATATTTTTTTGGAAATGTGATCCAATCTGCAGGGCAGAACTTTTTTGTTTTTAATCATACTTCTTGCTAAGCAGCATATAAGGGGGATTTTCCTATTTCTCCCATTTAATTCATGTGGCATAACTATGACTTTTCCTTAGTTTGTCAACGGCATTGCATTTTGAACAGCATTTCCTAAATCCTAAGACATAGGATATAGACCCACCAATAAAAATGCTGATTGACTCCTACCCTTCTCCTTCACCATCATGACTATCTTTCTTTATCTCAGGTCACCATTATGTTTATACAGACTTCATTTATTACTTCCTTATTTCTGCTCATTACTGTCACCTCTCCATCCATTTTATATCTCTTCAGTGTTCTTTTCATACTCCTCTTCTTTTCTATTTTTCACCCCATTTCCTTTTTTCATTACCCTTCTATTATGGCCATTTGCCACGGTTCACCTTCATGTTAACCTTTAATATTCTATAGAATGGATAATTCTACGTAACTTTTCAATTGGTCTCCATTATTTATTTTTTATTGATTTTTCTAAGGATTTGCTGTCTTTTGACTCTTTCCAGCTTTCAAACGGGGGTCACTGACCCCATCTAAAAACCAAATACTCAGTGAGGCTACAAATGTATTGTTATTGTTACTTTTTATTACTCGTCTTTCTATTCAGTCCTCTCCTGTTCATATTCCAGTCTCTTATTTAAATCAATGACTTGTTGCTAGGGGGGAATTTGCTGAAATTGCAAACTGGAGAGCTGCTCAATAAAAAGTCAAATGAAAACCAGTTACAAATTGTCTCAGAATATCCCTCTCTACATCATACTAACAGTTAATTTAAAGGGAAACAACCCCTTTAACTGCCACTGGAGCACAAGGACACGCAAAGTTGGTGATAATAAAACAAGGGACACGTCTGGTGGATGATGGAGTCTGGGCATAAGGGTCGGCCACACGGGCAGATTCGGGAAGATTAGTCGGCAGGCGACAAATCTCCTCTTCTTCGCGGCGACTAATCTTCTAAATCTGCCTTCCGCCGGCTAAAATGTAAATTGCCTGGGGTCAGGCACACGGAGCACTTCGTTTTACAAAGTCGCCCGAAGTTTCCTTATGAGGCAATTACGGGCGTCTTCGGAAAAGGAAGCGTTCCGTGTGACTGGCCCCAGGCGATTTACATTTTAGCCGGCGGAAGGCAGATTTGGAAGATTAGTCGCCGCGAAGATCTCCCCGAATCTACCCATGTGGCCAGACCCTTAGATGCAAAAGTATCTGATTTAAAATAAGAAGAGAGCACTGTGTATTCACATGATCTGGTCTTTTGGCTGCTGATATAAAGCTACTGCTGAACTTCCATACACAATCCTGTGCCAGTAAATGGGAAATGGATCTTCAATAAACGCATATGTGGACAGTGGATGTAATGTTCTAAAGAGCTCCTAGTTTATTTGTGGGACAAACCTTTGGTGCTGATTGTGAGGCACATTATGCTGGTTGGCTCTGTTGTCAATTTATCCTCTTTAGAGATATGTGGGGAATATATATATATATATATATATATATATATATATATATATATATCCTCTGGATTCAGAGGAAGGCAAAAAAACATCTGAAGCCTCTCCAATTTGCCTCAAATTCCTTCCTGACTCCAAGATCCAGTCCCTGGATCAACTTGTACTATGAGCTATCTCCCATAACCCTGTATTCCCTCACTTGCTAAACACCATCCAAACCCTTCTTATACCTATCTAATGTATCAGCCTGTACCACTGATTCACTTCCCAGCTCTCCCTGTAACACCCCTTTCCCTCCTCTAATCTCATTGGCTCCCTCCTGTCTGCTGGGAGGAGCTACTGGTGAATCAAGCATCCGACCCTTCCTTATACCTATCTAATGTATCAGCCTGTACCACTGATTTTATTTTTTTTCTGTTTTTTCTGCAGCTGGGCCTAGGGGAGCACAAATGGTAAATCCGACCCTGGCCAGGGGTGCAATGCCACCCAATCACAGCCGCTCCTACATTAGTCTATCTGCTCTGATCTTTTTTTTAAAGGACAAAATATTCAAATTGGTAAAAAAAACAATATACCAGTCTCCTAATCTGTTACCCCAATGGAGCATCCAAGTGTTGGAGAGCTGATTGGTGCCATTTTCCCTGTGCTCCCAGGCAGGGCAGTCCTAAGAGTCTGAGTACCCCAGGGTAGAGCCCTGCAGGGTGTTGGGTACCCCCCAAAAAAGCAGCGAACCTGTAGGTTGTAGGAAGGACTTTCAGATGCAGGTTGGGGGTCTGAGGGTTTGCAGGTCAAGTTCTGGATCTTAGCAAGTTCCTTTAAAGGAGAAGTAAAGCTACGGAGGCATTTTATTGCCAATAGATTAGCCGCAATAGTGCAAGCTAGAATGCTATATTTATTCTGTAGAATGTTTTACCATACCTGAGTAAAAAGCTCTAGAAACTCTGTTTGTTTAGGATAGGAGCTGCAGTATTAACATGGTGTGACATCACTTCCTGCCTGAGTCTCTCCCTGCTCTGGGCTCAGATTACAGTAGAGAAGGGAGGGGGACGGGGGAAGAGGAGCAAACTGAGCATGCTCTTGCCCAGGCAATGAGGTTTAAGCTGAAGGCAGGAAGTCTGATACAGAAGCCCATGAGTACACAATAGAAGAAAAGAAATGCAGTGTTTCCTTTGACAGAGGACTCAGAGCAGCATTACTTTGGGGGTTTACTGGTATATTTAGATGGACCTTTCTAATAAGGCTTACTTAGTTTTAACCTTTCCTTCTCCTTAAAAAGTTTTTAAAAATGTTTTTTTTCTTTCTAGCCCGATGACATCACTTCCCATTTCCAGCAATGGCACTTCCTGCTTTATGGTGGTCAGCGTATCGTGGATCAGTTTGCAGATCAGGATGTTGCGGGTCAGGTAGGTAAAAATGTGGGTGTGGGTGGGGGTACTCTACCGTAAGGTGGGGCCTTCATATTAAAGTGCTGGTTCACCTTCAAGTTAACGTTTAGTATGTTATAGAACAAACAATTCTAAGCAACTTTTCAATTGGTCTTCATTATTTCTTCTTCTTCTGATGCTTTCCAGATATCAAATGGGGGGTCACTGACCCCATGTAAAAAAAAAATGCTCAGTAAGGCTACAACTGTATTGTTATTGCTACTTTTTATTACTCCTCTTTCTATCCAGGAATCTCCTATTCATATTCCAGTCTCTTAATCAAATCAATGCGTGGTTGCTAGGGTAATTAGGACCCTAGCAACCAGATTTTGGAAACTACAAACTGGAGAGCTGCTGAATAAAAAGCTTAATGACTCTAAAACCACAAATAATAAAAAGTAAAAACCAATATATCATACTATAAGTTAACTTAAAGAGGGTTGTTCACCTTTGAGTTAACTGATAGTATGATGTTGAGAGGGATATTCTGAGACAATTTGCCATTGGTTTTCATTTTTATTAGTGTTTTTTGAGTTATTTAGCTTTTTATTCAGCATCTCTCCAGTTTGCAGTTTCCAATATCGGGTTGCTAGGCTCCCAATTACCCTAGCAACCATTAATTTATTTGAATAAGAGACTGGAATATGAATAGGAGAGGCCTCAATACAAAGAGGAGTAATAAAAAAAGAGCAATAATAGATCATTTTTAGCTTTACGGAGCACTTGTTTTTAGATGGGGTCAGTGACCCCCATTTGAAAACTGGAAAGAATCAGAAAAAAAGGTAAGTGAAAAACAATAAAAAGTAAATAATGAAGACCAATTGAAAAGTTGCATAGAATTCACCATTCTATAACCTACTAAAAGTTAACTGAAAGCTGAACAACCTCTTTAATGGAGTGGATAACCAGGTGATTTGCATGAACTTCTGAGGGGTTATCTCAGTTCCACTTACTACTCTTAGGGCCCCAGGCCACCAATGTTTTTAACTCTTAGGGTCCCTGACTCCTAGAAACGGCAGTCGGTTCTACACCCTGGATCATGGCTAGACCCCCCCGCCCCCTACCTATACACCCCCACCTCCTATTCACCCATTACCTATACACCCCCCCTCAACCTTCTCCTATACAGAACCCCCTACTCTCTCTCCTGTACACAACCCCCTACTCTCCCTCCTATACACAACCCCCTGTCACCCTCCTATACACAACCCCCTACTCTCCCTCCTATACTCAACCCCCTACTCTCCCTCCTATACTCAACCCCCCACTCTCCCTCCTGTACACAACCCCCTACTCTCCCTCCTGTACATAACCCCCACTCTCCCTCCTTGTAAGGCCAAAGGCCTCAGGAGTAGTGAAGACCAAGGGAGGAAAATAACAATGTCCAATTTCGCAGTACAGTTGAGGATGAGACAGAAGAATGGTCGGAAACAGGCAACAAGATCAGTCCAGGCAGAAGAGGTTCAAGGTCGAGAATTCCAGGCAAGGGTCGGTACACAATAGACGAGAAGTTAGCAATGAATCACACCCAGGAGTAGTAAACTAAACCTATAATCTGGCATTGAGGGAATCCCGGAGTTGCCTTAAATAGGCCAGGTTTTGGCGCCAAATTTGGACGCACTGACGTCATGACGCTGACGCACTGACGCCAGCGTCCTGACGTTGACGCATGTTCTGACGCCGGCGTCCGTTCCGACGCCGGCGACCAATCCGGGGCCTGGAAGATGCTGACGTCATCGTGCTGCGACCAGCAGGATCCAGGGGGCTGCCATCTTGGACGCCATTTTGGGAAGGAACTACGGTTTTCCTTACAGTACCCCCCTCCTCAGGGGGGGCCTCAGGACCACCTGGGCTGGATGGGAATCTCCGATGAAATCTCTGGACCAAGAGAGGAGCATGGACATCGGAGCTTTTTACCCAGGAGCACTCTTCCGGACCGAATCCCTTCCATTCAATAAGGTACTGCAGGGTGCCTCTAGAAATTCGAGAATCCAAAATCTTCTTAACCTCGAACTCTTGATGTCCATCCACAACGACAGGAGCTAGGGAAGAAGAAGAAGAAGAAGACGAAACTGCAGGTTTAAGTAAAGAAACATGGAAGGCATTGGGGATCCGCATCTCAGGAGGGAGTTGTAGGCGTACAGCCACAGGGTTGATGATCTCGGTGATAGGAAAGGGACCAATAAACTTGGGACCAAGTTTAGGTGAGGGAACTTTGAGGCGGATATTGCGGGTAGACAACCAGACCTTGTCACCAGGAACATACAGAGGAGAAGAAACTCTTCTCTTGTCAGCGAACTTCTTCTGTGCAAGCGAGCTCTTCTCCAGGTTGACAGTGGTAGCCTGCCAGATGGCCAGCATGTGGGCAGCCTGATCGTTGGCGGCAGGGACATTTGTGAGCAGTAGATCTTGAGGAAAGGCCAGGGGGTTAAGACCATAAACACAAAAAAAAGGAGACTTTTCAGAGGAAGAGTGTATGGCATTATTATGTGCAAATTCGGCCCAAGGGAGGAGGTCAGCCCAATCATCCTGACACAGGGACACATGACACCGAAGGAATTGTTCAAGAGCCTGGTTAACTCTTTCTGCCGCTCCATTAGACTGGGGATGATAAGAAGAAGAAAATTGGAGAGAAATGTCCAGGGCTTTACAAAGGGACCTCCAAAACTTTGAAACAAATTGGGACCCCCGGTCAGAGACAATCTCAGCAGGAAAACCATGAAGACGGAAAATATGTTTAATAAATAATGAAGAAAGTTCTGGAGCTGAAGGGAGTTTCCGGAGCGGGATAAAGTGTGCCATCTTACTAAACCTGTCAATCACCACCCAGATAACGGTGTAGCCAGAGGAAGCAGGAAGATCCACGATGAAATCCATTGCCAAATGGGTCCAAGGGCGGGATGGAACAGGCAAGGGTAAAAGTAGGCCTTTAGGGGGAGAATGTCCTGATTTGGATACAGCACAAGTGGAGCAGGAAGAAACAAAATCTTTAACATCCTTTCTTAAGGAAGGCCACCAGACAAGACGAGATAACAGTTCAGTCGTCTTTTTAATTCCCGGATGACCGGCCTGCTTTGAGCTGTGAGACTGGATCAAAATGGACTGACGAAGCTCAGGAGGAACAAAGGCTACGCCTACAGGAGTTTCCACAGGAGCAGAGGATTGAATGGACAAAAGATGCGAGGCAAGGGAAGGGAACAGGGCAGCAATGATCTTTGTAGGAGGCACAATGGATTCTGGGTCTTCGGAGATGGGATCTTCAGGGATAAAACTTCTTGAAAGAGCATCTGCTTTCTTGTTTCTTGAACCAGGACGAAAAGTTAAGATGAAATTAAAACGTGAGAAGAACAATGCCCATCTGGCCTGTCGGGGATTGAGGCGCTTAAGGGTCTGGATATATTCTAGGTTTTTGTGGTCGGTGAAGATGGTCACAGGGACCAATGACCCTTCAAGAAAGTGTCTCCATTCGTCTAGAGCAAGCTTGACGGCCAGTAACTCACGGTTCCCAACGTCATAATTCCTTTCGGAGGAGGAAAACTTTTTGGAAAAGAAGGCACACGGATGTAGTTTACCGTCAGAAGAGGATCTTTGGGATAATATTGCTCCTGCTCCGATGTCCGAGGCATCTACTTCGATGAAGAAAGGTTGGAGAGGTTCAGGGTGTCTGAGGATTGGGGCAGATGAAAAGGATTCTTTAAGAGTCTTGAAGGCTTCCAAGGCTAGAGGAGGCCAATGCTGTGGTTTACCCCCTTTTTGTATAAGAGCAAGAATTGGAGCAATTTTAGACGAAAAACCTTTAATAAACTGTCTATAATAGTTAGCAAAGCCGATGAATCTTTGAACAGCCTTGACACTGGTGGGGAGAGGCCAATCTTGAATTGCGGAAACCTTGGCTGGATCCATCCTGAAGCCTTGTTGGGAAATGATGTATCCTAGAAAAGAGATGGATGATACTTCAAAGGAACATTTCTCCAATTTGGCAAACAGGTTGTTCTTTCGAAGACGAGAAAGTACTTCTTTAACTTGAAGACGATGCTCTGCAAGATTTTTGGAAAAAATAAGGATATCGTCCAGGTACACCACCACATACTGGCCCAGTAAATCCCTGAAAATGTCATTCACAAACTCTTGGAAGACCGCGGGGGCGTTACAGAGACCAAAAGGCATGACAAGGTATTCATAATGCCCATCCCGGGTGTTGAAAGCGGTCTTCCATTCATCTCCTTCTCTGACCCGGATTAAATTATAAGCCCCACGAAGATCCAACTTGGTGAAAAGACAAGCCCCTTTGAGTTGGTCGAATAGTTCGGAGATGAGAGGAAGGGGATAACGGTTTTTAATTGTCATTTTATTTAAACCTCTATAATCAATGCAGGGCCGCAAACCTCCATCTTTCTTCTCAACAAAGAAGAAGCCAGCTCCAGCCGGTGAAGAGGAAGGACGAATAAACCCTCTTTGCAGGTTTTCTTGAATGTACTCCTTCATGGCACAGGTTTCAGAAGGAGAAAGTGGATAGGTGCGACCCCTGGGAGGCATGGTTCCAGGAAGAAGTTCGATGGGGCAATCATAGGGACGATGGGGAGGCAGGATTTCAGCAGACTTTTTATTGAAGACGTCAGAGAAAGCTTGATAAACAAGGGGCAAAGAAGAATTGGAAGACACAGATGAAACTTTAATGATGGATTTGGTGGGTAAACAGTTCTGTTGGCAGAAGGAACTCCAGCGGGAGATCTGAGAAGAAGCCCAATCGATTACTGGGTTATGAATATTCAACCAGGGCAGACCAAGTACAATGGGAGTAGAGGGACAATCAATTAGAAGGAAGGACAATCTTTCTAGGTGCATGGATCCCACAATAACGGAAAGTTCATCGGTGGAGTGGGAAATTGTAGCGGAGGATAGTGGACGATCATCAATCGCCAGTGCATGAAGAGGAACAGCCAGGGAACGTAGGGGAATGGAATGGCTTTCAGCGAAGACTTTATCGATGAAGTTCCCAGCTGCGCCGGAGTCAAGGAAAGCCTCAGAGGAAATCGTCTGGGTTCCAAAACGAATCTGCACAGGAAGGAGGAAGCGTTGAGCAGAAGAATGGGGAGAGGGACCAATTCCACCCAGGTAAGTCTCCCCAGTCTTACCTAGGTGTTGGCGTTTCCCGGCTTCACTGGACACTCGTAGGCAAAGTGGGATTTTCCACCACAATAAAGGCAAAGTCCAGCAGCCCTTCTCCGAAGCTTTTCCTGTTTGGTCAGACGAGCCCGTCCGATCTGCATTGGTTCTTCCGAAGGCAGGGAAGAAGAAGCAGGAACCGCAGGATTAGGAGAAGACAGGGTAGAAGCCGGGTTGGGAAGGAAGGGTCTTTGAAAACGAGGAGCCAGAGTAGGTTGGAACCTGTGGAATCTTTTGGTTGGGGAGCGCTCTCTGTCGAGTTCAGCTTGAAACTCCCTCTGCCGAGTATCCACCTTTACGGCCAGGGCGACTAGATCTTCCCAACGGGATGGAATTTCCCTGGACACCAGATCAGTCTTTATACGTATCGCCAGGCCGTTGTAAAAGGCTGCGTGATACCCGTCGTTGTTCCACGAGGTCTCTGCAACCAGGGTGCGGAACTCAATGGCGTACTCCGAGACTGAGCGAGTTCCCTGTTGAAGATGGAACAGGCGTGCGGAGGCAGCAGTGGCACGACCCGGAGCATCAAAGACCACTCGAAGTTCCCGGACGAAGGCTCTGGCATTATCAATAATGGGATCCTCCTTCTCCCAGAGAGGCGAAGCCCACTCCAATGCCTTCCCTTGCAGACGGGAGAATATGAAGCCCACCTTGGCTCGTTCAGAAATGAACTGGCTGGGTGCGAGTGCAAAGTGGACCTCGCACTGGTTGATAAACCCACGGCAGGCTGCAGGATCACCACTGTAGAGTGGGGGAGCCGGAATACGGGGTTCGGAGACGTGAAGCGGAGCAACAGGTACAGGTGCAGGAATAGGGTCAGCGGGTGTTAGCTCCGATAGCTTTGCAAGAATTGTTTCTAAGGCCTGGCCAAAGTGAGATTGCTGTACCTCATAGGACTGCATCCGGGATGCCAGACCACGAAGCGCTCCACCGACATCAGGCGGCGCAGGATTCTCCTCCGACGGGTCCATGGCCCGATTATAATGTAAGGCCAAAGGCCTCAGGAGTAGTGAAGACCAAGGGAGGAAAATAACAATGTCCAAGTTCGCAGTACAGTTGAGGATGAGACAGAAGAATGGTCGGAAACAGGCAACAAGATCAGTCCAGGCAGAAGAGGTTCAAGGTCGAGAATTCCAGGCAAGGGTCGGCACACAATAGACGAGAAGTTAGCAATGAATCACACCCAGGAGTAGTAAACTAAACCTATAATCGGGCATTGAGGGAATCCCGGAGTTGCCTTAAATAGGCCAGGTTTTGGCGCCAAATTTGGACGCGCTGACGTCATGACGCTGACGCACTGACGCCAGCGTCCTGACGTTGACGCATGTTCTGACGCCGGCGTCCGTTCCGACGCCGGCGACCAATCCGGGGCCTGGAAGACGCTGACGTCATCGTGCTGCGACCAGCAGGATCCAGGGGGCTGCCATCTTGGACGCCATTTTGGGAAGGAACTACGGTTTTCCTTACACTCCTGTACAAAACCCCCACTCTCCCTCTTGTACACAACCCCCTACTCTCTCTCCTGTACACAACCCCCTACTCTCTCTCCTGTACACAACCCCCTACTCTCCCTCCTATACTCAACCCCCTACTCTCCCTCCTATACACAACCCCCTACTCTCCCTCCTATACACAACCCCCCTGTCACCCTCCTATACACAACCCCTACTCTCCCTCCTATACTCAACCCCCTACTCTCCCTCCTGTACATAACCCCCACTCTCCCTCCTGTACACAACCCCATACTCTTTCTCCTATACTCAACCCCCTACTCTCCCTCCTGTACATAACCCCCACTCTCCCTCCTGTACACAACCCCATACTCTTTCTCCTATACTCAACCCCCTACTCTCCCTCCTGTACATAACCCCCACTCTCCCTCCTGTACATAACCCCCTACTCTCCCTCTTGTACATAACCCCCACTCTCCTTCCTGTACACAACCCCCTACTCTCCCTCCTTTACACAACCCCCTACTTTCCCTCTTGTACATAACCCCCACTCTCCCTTCTGTACAAACCCCCACTCTCCCTCTTGTACACAACCCCCTACTCTCTCTCCTGTACACAGAGAATCTGGGAAGGGAGTGTGACTGTGGGATAGCAGGTATAGTAGGGAGAGATGGTGTCTATAGTAACAGTGGATAATAGTCTCTGGGAAGGGAGTGTGAGTGTGGGATAGCAGGTATAGTAGGGAGAGATGGTGCCTATAGTAACAGTGGGATAATAGTCTCTGGGAAGGGAGTGTGACTGTGGGATAGCAGGTATAGTAGGGAGAGATGGTGCCTATAGTAACAGTGGGATAATAGTCTCTGGGAAGGGAGTGTGACTGTTCTATAGCAGGTATAGTAGGGAGAGATGGCGCCTATAGTAACAGTGGATAATAGTCTCTGGGAAGGGAGTGTGACTGTGGGATAGCAGGTATAGTAGGGAGAGATGGTGCCTATAGTAACAGTGGATAATAGTCTCTGGGAAGGGAGTGTGACTGTGGGATAGCAGGTATAGTAGGGAGAGATGGTGTCTATAGTAACAGTGGATAATAGTCTCTGGGAAGGGAGTGTGACTGTGGGACAGCAGGTATAGTAGGGAGAGATGGTGTCTATAGTAACAGTGGATAATAGTCTCTGGGAAGGGAGTGTGACTGTGGGATAGCAAGTATAGTAGGGAGAGATGGTGCCTATAGTAACAGTGGATAATAGTCTCTGGGAAGGGAGTGTGACTGTGGGATAGCAGGTATAGTAGGGAGAGATGGTGCCTATAGTAACAGTGGATAATAGTCTCTGGGAAGGGAGTGTGACTGTGGGATAGCAGGTATAGTAGGGAGAGATGGTGTCTATAGTAACAGTGGATAATAGTCTCTGGGAAGTCTCCAGCATTGTTGAGAGACTTCAGGGAACCAACTATGCAATTTGCTTGGAGTATGGAACCAGAAAAACATCGTTTTATACAGACTTTCTTGCTGCCTAACACATAACACATTTCTCCTTGCAGTTCTCCCATATGTCTTCCCAAATTTATAATGATATTTTTTGAGAAAGAGTCTCGTCCCATTTCAGCATATACATGTGTTTAGGGAATAGATCCATTGGTAAATCTGTTAAAAGCATATAAATTGTAGAGATCAGAGCTCTTTGCGGGAGACCAGCCTGACATAATCGCTCAAATCTCGTGAATGTGGTTGCCCTTGGCTAGATGGAATCGTCTGACAGAAATGGACAATTTGCAGGTATTCAAGAAACTGCGCTGGAGATGTTTGGTATTTGTTCTGAACTTCAGTGAATGTTAAAAGTTTTTTTGTTAGGGGATTGACAAAGTCATGAACCATAAATAGATGATTGGAGCCCCAACATGATTTAAAGGGTTCCTGCATAACTGGAGAAAACAGGGGGTTATCAAGTATCGGAGTATTGGCCCCTTGAGCCATAGAAAAGTAGCTAAATGAATAGGGGAAACCCATAGTGCCTCTATGTATGCCCATTTCGAGGTTGGTTCATAAGTTGTCCACCCTGCTACTTGGCGTAGGTGGGCTGCCATATAGTAGCTTTCGATGTTTGGAGCTGCTAGTCCCCCCTGTCTCTTAGTAGCCAACATGACCGTTCCAGGTCTAGATTTTCCCCAGATGAATTTGAAACACATGGTCTGTAAGTCCTAAAGGACCGCCTTCGGTACTAGTATAGGTAAAGTCTCGAAAAAATATAATGGCTTTGGGAGGATAGACATTTTTAATGCTATTATTCTCCCCAGCCATGAGATAGTTAGAGGGTTCCATCTATGGATAAGATATTTTATTCTCTGTATAAGTGGAGGGAAATTATATCAGTATAGAGTGCCATAAATTTTAGTAAGCTGGACTCCTAAATACTTCATTGTATGATCTTTCCATTTATAGTGGAAGGTTGACGATAGAGCATTTTTAATATCTATCGGTAGGTTCAGGGGGAGGGCCTCTGTTTTATCTATGTTAACTTTATACCCCGAGTATAGTCCATATTCAGTTAGAATTTTGTGAAGGTTAGGGAGTGACACAGTTGGGTTAGTCACTGTCAAGAGGACATCGTCTGCAAAAAGTGAAATGATGAACTCATGATCCTTAATTCTAGGACCTAGAATATCTGGATGATTTGTAATGGCTGAGGCCAGGGGTTCAATTCTTAAGGCATATAATAAGGGAGATAAAGGACACCCCTGTCTCTTACTGTTATTAATTGGAATAGAATGGACGGGTGCTCCAGGGAGTTTGAGATTTGCTCTAGGTGATTAGTACAACCCATGAATAGCTGTTAAGAAGGGACCTTCTAATCCGAGGGTGGAAAGGAGATCAAACATATAATCTAATAGTAGGCGATCGAATGCCTTTTCGGCATCCAAGCTTAAAAGAAGGACAGGAGTTTTATCTTTATGGATAGCTTCAATTAAGTCAATGGTACTTTTTGTGTTATCTCCTGCCTGTCTACCATTAATAAATCCTACTTGGTCCTTGTCGATGATTTTGGGCATGAGAGGGGCTAATCTGTTTGCTAGGATTTTTGTGAATAGTTTTAAGTCAGAACTTAGAAGGGCTATAGGTATTTAGCTACCACATTGGCATGGGTCCTTACCTTCCTTATGTATTAGGGTGATATAAGAAGATAGCATTGTGGACGGGATAGTTTCTCCTTTCAGAAATGAATTAAATAGTTGAACCAAGTATGGGGTCAAAATTTCCACAAATTTCTTATAGTAGGAATAGGGAAGGCCATCCAGGCCTGGGGCCTTTGAGGAGGGAAAGGATTTAATTGTGTCCTTAATCTCTCCCGCTGTTATCTCCTTATTTAAGTGGTGCAAGTCCTCAGGGGTAAACTTAGTGCTAATATTTTCCTCTAGAAAAGCCCTCCGTTGATACTGAATCCTATATAGATGAATCGGATGGTCTGGGAGGTTATAGAGTGTAGTATAATAATCTCGGAAAGCTTAAGTGATTTCCGAGGGTGCATATGCCATTTTATCACCTTAAAATAGCAGATTGTATCTGTTGGTCTCTCAATTTTTTAGCTAAGAGGGAGTGCGGCTTATCACCCCGCTCATAATATTTTAGCTTGGTCCAGCGTAATGCTTTTTCAATATTTGTTAACATTAGTGATTTTAATTGTTTGCGAAGTAAACAAATTTCTGTTCGTATTGTTGCATTTGGATTTCTATCTGCTGTGTTTTCAAGTGTTTTCAGTATCCGTTCCAAGGCAATCTTTGTATGCAATTTGGATTTTTTTCTGTGAGTTGATATCGCTATAAATTTACCCCTGAGGACTGCTTTATGTGCTTCACACAACATATATTTCATGGTTTGTAATACATCTGAACCTACATTAGGTTCATTCAACAGAGCTTCATTTAGACGCCAGTGCGTATTTCTCCCTGGAGTTTTGAACAATTCTATGTCCAGCAAAACCGCTGAGTGGTCCGACCAATGAATCGGAATAATATCTGAGGATGCTCGATAGGTTAATAGAGTTCTAGGGATTAAAATAAAATCAAGTCGTGAGTAGAGTTGATGCCTTGTTGAAAAGAATGTATAGGATTTATTATTAGGGTGGGGAACCGCCAGTCATCCTGAAGGTCCAGTCTGCGCAATAGTTGACGAAACCTTCGGCACTGGGTTTTATACTCGGTTTGTAGGGGAGGTGAAGTATGGTGCCTGAGCTCTGATATTACCAGATTAAAATCTCCTCCGATTATAATAGGCAAATGATAGTCTCAGCAAACGTTAGTTAAGGTGGATTTAAGAAAGGTAAGCTGATTAGAGTTTGGGGAGTAGATATTTTAAGTGGTTTCCCTTCCAGAGTGCCTTCAATAAATAATGGCCATTTAGATCTGTTAAGACCTTGGTGGATTTGAATGGGCAGTTCCTATGAATCATAGGGGCAAATTCACTAACCTGCGGAGTTGAGCTAGCGCAGCCTTCGCCGCACTTCGACAGGGCGCCGCTAATTCACTAAAATCTGAAGTTGAGCTCAGGGAGGCGAAAGGTAGCGAAGTTGCGCTAGCGTTAATTCGTCAAGCAAACTTTGCCTGGCGTAAGGGTGGACAGTAGCGCTAGAGTAGGTCTACTTCACCTCGCTAGCGAATATACGCCAGCGCCCATTAGTAAATCAGCGAAGTAATGAAATGACGTCACACTGGTGAATTTGCGATAGCGTTAGCCGATTTGCGCTTTAGTGAATTTGCCCCATAGTGAGAAGGCCAGTCCTCTTGGGATTCCTACAATTAAAATCTCCTCCGATTATAATAGGCAAATGATAGTCTCAGCAAACGTTAGTTAAGGTGGATTTAAGAAAGGTAAGCTGATTAGAGTTTGGGGAGTAGATATTTTAAGTGGTTTCCCTTCCAGAGTCCCTTCAATAAATAATGGCCATTTAGATCTGTTAAGACCTTGGTGGATTTGAATGGGCAGTTCCTATGAATCATAGGGGCAAATTCACTAACCTGCGGAGTTGAGCTAGCGCAGCCTTCGCCGCACTTCGACAGGGCGCCGCTAATTCACTAAAATCTGAAGTTGAGCTCAGGGAGGCGAAAGGTAGCGAAGTTGCGCTAGCGTTAATTCGTCAAGCAAACTTTGCCTGGCGTAAGGGTGGACAGTAGCGCTAGAGTAGGTCTACTTCACCTCGCTAGCGAATATACGCCAGCGCCCATTAGTAAATCAGCGAAGTAATGAAATGACGTCACACTGGTGAATTTGCGATAGCGTTAGCCGATTTGCGCTTTAGTGAATTTGCCCCATAGTGAGAAGGCCTGTCCTCTTGGGATTCCTACAAGATTGAAATACCTTAGGGTACAAATTGGTTTTAAGGATCTGATTCTCAGAGTCTTTGAAATGAGTCTCCTGGAGCATCGCAATGTCCGGTTTTAGTCTATGTATCTCTCTTATTTCCATTTAGCGTTTATCGCTGTTACGACCATTAACATTTAAAGATACTAGTTTCACCATCTTGATATATTAGTATGGGAAGCTGAATTGGATGCTAAGTAATCTGGACCAAGGGATATAGAACATCTCCACCAATGATAAGACCCATAGTGTAAGAATCCGCTGAAGTGCGAGTAATCCCAGGAATGACTCCAACAAATTAACAGACAATGTAAACAACAACCTCTGTACAACCTTTGTAGAAACAAAAATGTGGAATCTTTGTGTCATTTAAATCCTCTTTAATCAAGGAGCAGACAGACCACCTTTGCCTGTTCAGGGGAACGTCCAGGTCTGCCATAAGGAGTGTATGTTACCGTATATACTCGCGTATAAGCCGAGTTTTTCAGCACCCAAAATGTGCTGAAAAACTCGACCTCGGCTTATACGCGGGTCATACGCCAATCCCTCACCGGATCCCTCACCTCCCTCTCCCATATATACTCCGTATATACGCCAATCCCTCACCGGATCCCTCACCTCCCTCTCCCATAGCGCATCAGGACTCTGTGACTGACTGTCACGATCGCCGCCCGGAGCAGGTCCAGGAGCTCCGGGCGGCGCGTCCTTCCCTGCCGGCGTCCTTCCAAAATGGCGGCGCCCATGGCCGCCACGTGGGTAGAGGCGCCGGCGCCGCTACCCACGTGGCGGCCATGGGCGCCGCCATTTTGGGAGCGACGCCGGCAGGAAGGACGCGCCGCCCGGAGCTCCTGGACCTGCTCCGGGCGGCGATCGTGACAGTCAGTCACAGAGTCCTGATGCGCTATGGGAGAGGGAGGTGAGGGATCCGGTGAGGGATTGGCGTATATACGGAGTATATACGGTATTTGAAAGAAAATAACCCCTACTTTCAGCACCTGGGTGTGTCATTAGTAACTCCTCACTTCATTGATATTCATAGGCTCACAAAATGGGGTGTGGGGACCAGGGCCCTTTTGTATAAAGTGTTGTGTTATTTCCCAGCACCCACTGCTAGCCCTGTATTCTATATGGATTATCTTCTCCCTACAGGAACCAGCATGGCAGCACCAACTGCTAAACAGGGGCTTATTTATAATAATGGGATTATTGGACCCCCTTCCCCCATCCAGGCCATATTCTCCTAGAAGAGTTTGTGACCAAAATAAGCAGAGGAATTTCAAAGCTCTTGCTGCGGACTGTAAACATTTACATGTGTCCTGCACACTGTTGGGGCCGCAGAAGGAGCCTCGTATGTAGTTGCTGCATCTTTCCATCTCTCTGCCCCTGGTTGAGTTATAAGTTATTTTACTGTGACTGGTGTGCTTACAATTTTTTTTTTTTAAACTGTGGGCAGGCCTACCTTTCATTGTTATTCAGTGGTTGCAGGTACAGATTGATTTTCAATCAGCCCCTAGGCTTATACACGAGTCAATAAATTTTTCCAGTTTTCTTAGGTAAATTAGGTACCTCGGCTTATACACGGGTCGGCTTATACACGAGTATATACGGTATATAGTAAAGTTACTCACAGGTGATTTCCGACTCGACCCGTTGTTTCTCAGTCATCTTATTCTGAAGTGTGTCTCAGGGTAACAGAATCATTCCAGGGGCTTCTGTGTTGCAGCTTTAACCTTTTCCCATGTTGGCTGAAGTTTCTCCAGTTGCTCATGTTGTCTGGTTGGTGACTGTTGTGGCTGATCTGATCCCCAGCGGTTTCAGGAAATGAAGGTCTTGAAGCCGGGATCCTGTAGTATGAATTGGCGGGTTGTCTTTGAGCACGATAAGCTAAAATGGAAAGCCCCAGCGGTATGATATGCCTTTCTCTCTGAGCTGTTGGGGTTGCTGGTGTAGCTCCTGACGTTTAGCCAGCGTTATAGCGAGAGAGGTCACTAAAGATCTGGATTCGATGCCCTTGGTGCTCAATGTGGTGGTATTCTGCGTTTATCTATTATGCTTTCTTTGCTTTCAAAAAAGTGCAGACATATCAAAATATCTGGTGGTGTAGAAGAGCTTGTCCGCCTGGGTCCTAGTGCCTGATGTGCTCTATCAGACCTCCAGGCTTCTGGGGGCGAGTTCTGGGTAATAGATGAGAATAAGGCAGGTCTGGACTGAGATTCAAAAATAGGCCCTGGCATTTCAGCTACCACAGAGGCCCAAACAGCACCTCACCAGCCCACTAAATAGTGACTGTCTATGGCAACTTACAGCAGCCCTCTGGTATTTGGCAGAACCCACAGATTCCAGTCCGGGCCTGGAATAGGTGCACAGATATGTTCTAATTTCTGGGGTAGGCTCCTCTTCTGGGGACCCCTCTCACCTTAGTTTTGTCTTCTGGATCTGTTTTCCAGATCTTCTGTGATTCTGTGATTTTAGAGAGGTCAGTTGAGATCTAAGAAGGTGATTTTCCTCCTCTAGCATGTGTGTCTTGAATAAGCTCATCTGTTGTATTCTCCAAATGATCCGTTCTCTCCCCCAGGCTGGTCACCTCAGACTGTATATCTTTAAGCGCTATTTTGATATTGGCTGCTATAGTGGAGAGCTGTGCAAGTACCTCAGCGGTTACAGATACTTGATCTTGCGTCAGTGTGGCAGGATGAGGAGTTTCCCGGCGTCTCTCTGTGTGTCTAGGTGAGATAGGAGCCCAGAGGTCAGGTGGTAATTCTAGATCGAGTCCTCTCCGCCATCTTGTTGCAGGCCTGCGTGTAGCTGGTGTTTTCTGTAAGTATGGAGACATCGTCCCCGATGCTTCTTTCAGCTTTTATCTTTCCCATCGATATGTGCTCATGTGCATACACTAACACCCGCTTCTATCTGGTTGCTATAAACGTGCGTTAGTGGGCGTTTTCGCTTGGTCGGTACGGAGCTTCCCTGCGTGTGTGTGTTACTCACGTCCATTGCGCGCATGGGCGCCCGAGACTCTTCTTATTAAGTTGATGGGATCAGAGTTGGGGCTGGCGTTGGGCAGGAGAGTAAAGAATATTTGAATGAATCAGAGGGAATGGGGCCTGTGGGAAGGAATTATAAGCTCGAGCTCGTAGCTTTATTTTCTGCATCTTATTAGTTGCGAGTTGCACTTGGGTTAAGGTCAGTTCATGGGTGTTAAACGTGCGGGAGTAATTGCACGAGGGCAGCAAATAAAACTGACTAGTATTGATCCCACACCGGTCACAGAAAAGCATCAACAACTCCTCATTCACTTCTAGTAATTTGTTCCCCTGCCACTGCTGCTTTTTTTTGTAATAGGGATTCATTGAGACGCCATTGTGGGTTGCGGGTCTTAGATTCTGATTGTTGTCAATAATAATGTCTATAGGAGTGTCTCCAGGTTGGCCCCTATCTCAAATTTATAACACTTTCAACCATAAAATAAGTCTATTTAAAATATTTGGAAGCAAGCATGCGAAAAAATTATAATCTATAAATCTGTGGTCTTATCTCCAACACGTAGAGCATCTTTCGGTTGTTTTGGCTTGGTTGGTGTTAATTTCTCTGGACTGTTATAGATTCTTGCACACTCGGTGTCAATTTCGATTCAGGTGTGGACTTTAGAATTGAATCCTCCAATGATGGAAAGCCCATTTGTCCTTATCGTTTTCTTGATAACATATAGAATTGGCCGCGTTGGTTTCTAATACGTTCTTTTTATTTTGTTCTGTATTTTGTTATATATATATTAACCTTGACCATCAGTGAACAGTATTCGTGTGGAAGGTTTCTGTTTATCAGGATTGCTACTCTATCTTTGAGGCACTACACTGGAATGTTGGAGTTACTTTGTTTTTGATAAGTTGTCTTTGTACAATATGTTTCTTGTTCTTTTTGCCCATTTTTCTTTTCTGCACTATATAACCGTATGTTTTGTATATATTTGATCTCCATGTGTATGTAGTGCTATAGATTGGAATATACTCAGGTTCAAGGTGCGGACTATAGATGTCTCCTGGCTCTTCATATCCGAGTGTTTCCTCTTCATCAAGTGGTGAGCAGTTCTCATCTGTTCCTTGTTAGGAAGAGAGATGAGGTGGAAAATAAAGAAAGAACAAAAATAGATAAAACAATATATGTAACTCAACATTATGCTTACAACTTATTTACCAGCAATACTCAATGGTTTGGCTTGGAGGATTGCAAAATACCCTGGAAGGGAATGAGCCTTAAAGTCAAAAATGCATCAACAAAGTTGGGCTATAGTTTCTTGAGATTGTATTGCTCCACTCCAAAAGCCTCTAATTGGACAAAAAAAAATATCAAAAAGTCAAATCTTCTTATTGGTCAAAAATTCCTTCTTCTTTGGTCTATTTCTTCCAACTTTTCTAAGTTCTTAGGTCTGCTTCTTCTCATCTATCCGAGCTTTGTGACTCTTTCTCCTGTCTTGTTGGGGTTTCCCATCGCTAATATCATGCCTTTTTGGTTTGTCTTCCTGATGCTTACTTCAGGGTAACCCCACTGTTTCAGAACTGTCTGCATGTTATGTGTATTTCATGATTACTGAGTATCGGCTGTATTCCACAGCTTCACTGGGTATAGCCATCAGCAATATGCTGTGTTTCTCATATAACCTACTAAAAGTTAACTGAAAGGTGAACCACCTCTTTAAAGGTGAACAGCTCATTTAATGGACAAGTCGATAACCAGGAGATTGTGCCGTTGGCATGAACTACCCAATGACCTTGTCATGCCCAGGACCCAGGGCAGCTGCCCCCATTTTCCGACTCCCCAAGGAAAGCTCTGCTCCCTGGAGTCCCTGGAGCTCATGGAACCCAACCCAAGCCTACGTAAGGGACACCTGGGTGCACAACATGGATTGGTTCATGGCACCCTGGCCAAGGGACAATAGGTTTCAATATTGGGTTACTGGAGGGGATCTACCCAATAACACCCATAGTATTATTTTACTTTCCTTTATCCCACCCCAAATCCTACTTCAGATTAAGCAGACATGCGCCCCTTACACTGGGCTTGGGCAGTACCAGCTACAAATATGTCCTGTCCAATTTGTGCCCCCCTAGAACTGCTGCTGCCAAAATGGCCCTGTAATGTGTATGTTAGATAAGTGCAAGGAGATTCTCATGGCTAATCCCTTGTAAGTATCATTAAGCTTAGGCTGCCTATGTTGTAGTGCCAGGGGCAGTGTCGGACTGGGCCGGCGGGACACCGGGAAAAAACCCGGTGGCCCCAGATTCGCACCTTTTTCCTGCAGTGACTCCCCGACGAAGGGCAAATACAGTTGCGCACCTTCTTCCTGTATTGCCCGCAGCGCAGTGTGCCGGCTCAGAAAGGGAGGATGGAGGGGGGCCCTCAGACAGCAGCCCCGGGCCCCCCAGTCTGACCCTTTCCAGGGGTGCAATGCCACTCAATCACAGCCGCTTCTCCATTACGGCTTACGAGGCCCCTTTGTTGGGATAACAGGAGGGCGAGGGGACTTTTTAAAGGATTAGTCTATCTGCCCTGATCTTTTCTAAAGGACAGAATATTCAAATTGGTAAAAAAAAACAATATACCAGTCTCCTAATCTGTTACCTCAATGGAGCATCCAAGTGTTGGAGAGCTGATTGGTGCCATTTTCCCTGTGCTCCCAGGCAGGGCAGTCCTAAGAGTCTGAGTACCCCAGGGTAGAGCCCTGCAGGGTGTTGGGTACCCCCCAAAAAAGCAGCGAACCTGTAGGTTGTAGGAAGGACTTTCAGATGCAGGTTGGGGGGGTCTGAGGGTTTGCAGGTCAAGTTGTGGATCTTAGCAAGTTTTATTCCTTTAAAAGTTTTTAAAAATGTTTTTTTTTCTACCTAGCCCACTAGTGATGACATCACTTCCCGTTTCCAGCAACGGCACTTCCTGCTTTATGGTGGTCAGTGTGTTTGGCGGATCAGTTTGCAGATCAGGCAGTTGCGGGTCAGGTAGGTAAAAATGTGGGTGCGGGTTACAGGTCCGGGTTTCAAAAATTGTTTCCGCGCAGGATTCTACCCCAGGGTGGGGCCACTATATTAAAGGGATGGTTCACCTTTAAGTTAACGTTTAGTATTTTATAGAATAGCCGATTCTAAACAACTTTTCAATTGGCCTTCATTAGTTGTTTTTTTTCAATATTTATGTTTTATTATTCAGACTCTTTCCAGCTTTCAAATGGGGGGGTCACTGACCCCTTCTAAAACCAATGCTCTGTAAGGCTACACATTTATTGTTATTGCGTCTTTCTATAACTCTATTCAGGCCACTCCTATTCATATTCCAGTCTATTAATGCATGGTTGCTAGGGTAATTTGGACCCTAGCAACCAGATGTCTGAAATTTCAACTGGAGAGCTGGATGACTAAAAAGCTAAATAACCCAAAAAACACAAATAATAAAATAATAAAATATGATAACCAATTGCAAATTGTCTTAGTATGATGCAGAGAGGGATATTTCTAACAGTTAATTTAAAGCTGAACAACCCCTTTAATAGACAAGTGAATACCAGGTGATTTGCATGAACTTATGAGGGGTTATCTCAGTTCCACTTACAACTCTTAGGGCCCAGGCCACAATGTTTTTAACTCTTAGGGCCCCAGGCCACCAATGTTTTTAACTCTTAGGGCCCCAGATCACCCAATGTTTTTAACTCTTAGGGGCCCCAGGCCACCAATGTTTTTAACTCTTAGGGCCCCCAGGCCACCAATGTTTTTAACTCTTAGGGCCCCAGATCACCAATGTTTTTAACTCTTAGGGCCCCAGGCCAACCAATGTTTTTAACTCTAGGGCCCCAGGCCACCAATGTTTTTAACTCTTAGGGGCCCCAGGCCACCAATGTTTTTAACTCTTTAGGGCCCCCAGGCCACCAATGTTTTTAACTCTTTAGGGCCCCAGGAACACCAATGTTTTTTTAACTCAATTGCTTTAGCAGGAACCCCCACCCCAAAGGACGTCTCATAACCTGAGAAAGTGGTACCCAAAAAAACAAATCCAGCTTAGTCATTGGCCAATATCAAGCTCCTTCATATACTAAATGTTCTGGTATAGTGACAATAGGCTGGTGGGAAGTGGATGGAATTCCAGTGTTAAGAAAGGGGCCTTGGACTTGAATGGAAATGCTGTTACATTGTGGCCTATGGAGTAAAGCAATATTCTAGTTCCCTCCATCATTAGAGATCAGTATGTGTCCCTATGTCTTTCAGCCCCGTCATGTACATATTAATCAAATTAACCCTGCAGAGATATTAACCCATTCCCTTCTTTCAACTAAACCCTGTATCAGCACCACCACCCAGTTTTACCCTCACAGAACCGCTCAGTCATCTTTAGTAGAACGAGGCAACAGGAGCCCCTTCCCTCAATATTCACCATAGGGATTAAAGAAAAACACAGAGACATATTTATGGAGAAACCTGGCGGTGAGCACAGGATTTATTACAATTAATAGGCAATTTATATTTGGGCTCCCTAACAGTGGATGATCCAGAGGAAGGAGAAAAACCCTAGAGTGCTATGGGGGCCAATCTGCACTGAAGGTAAAAATTCCTTCCTGACTCCTAGAAACGGCAGTCGGTTCTACACCCTGGATCATGGCTAGACCGCCCCCTACCTATACACCCTCACCTATACACACCCACCTCCTATTCACCCCTCACCTATACACACCCCCTCAACCTTCTCCTATACACAACCCCCACTTTCCCTCCTATACTCAACCCCCTACTCTCCCTCCTATACACAACCCCCTACTCTCCCTCCTATACACAACCCCCCACTCTCCCTCCTGTACACAAACCCCTACTCTCCCTCCTGTACATAACCCCCATTCTCCCTCCTGTACATAACCCCACTCTCCCTCCTATACACAACCCACTACTCTCCCTCCCTATACATAACCCCCACTCTCCCTCCTGTACACAACCCCCTACTCTCCCTCTTTTACATAACGCCCATTCTCCCTCCTATACACAACCCCCTACTCTCCTCCTTTACACAACCCCCTACTCTCCCTCCTTTACACAACCCCCTACTCTCCCTCCTGTACACAAACCCCCTACTCTCCCTCCTTTACACAACCCCCTACTCTCCCTCCTGTACACAACCCCCTACTCTCCCTCCTGTACACAACCCCCTACCTCTCCCTCCTGTACACAACCCCCCTACTCTCCCTCCTGTACACAACCCCCTACTCTCCCTCCTGTACTCAACCCCCTACTCTCCCTCCTGTACACAACCCCCTACTCTCCCTCCTGTACACAACCCCCTACTCTCCCTCCTGTACACAACCCCCTACTCTCCCTCCTGTACAGAACCCCAACTCTCCCTCCTGTAACATAACAGACAGACACACACGACATACGCTCTCGGGGTAGGTCGGTATTAAGGAAAGGATTTAGGCCGTGGTGGTGGGTCGGCGCAGCAGGTGAGTCTTTGAGTGGAATGCTGAAAAGAAAAGATTTAGAAAATGTTAAGATAAGAATAAAGACAAACACTTGTTTCTTTAGGAATATTAAAGGCTCGGTGTTGCTTTAAGAGTGCACTTATTTGTTGGGCCTTTGGGGACTGTTTGGGTCTTATTGGCCTACTATAAAATCAACACTTTATCTGGCAGACTTAGATCCCTGTCAGCAACCTCTTACACCCTAAAGGCAGCCAAACATTGGTCTATTGGGTGCGCCCTCAAAGTGATCAGCCTGCGGGCTCAACAGACAGGGTGTATGACTTCCTTTCTATTGTTCTGATTGAAAATGCTCAGAAGAGCAGGAAGTAAAGTGGAGCTGCATTGGACAACATGAGGTATCTCTAGAAGAAGGGTAATTGTCAGTAAATTGATACATTACCCAAACCCTGCGGAGCCTCTTCATTATGGCCTTCTTGACCCGTTTTCGGAGGGTCGGCCTTTCTATCACCGGAGGAACTTCAAAGGTCTCTTCCGCCTCAGGAGCTTATTCTTTATCTACTTCTTCCTGTTTCTCCTCCTCCGGTGTAGGAGCTGGTTTGTCCACATGGGCTCCCTGTTGTCTCTCCTCCGTCTCTGCAGCAGAAGCTTGTTGTTCTCCTGGAGCTCCGTCTTCCTTCTCCTCCTCCGCAGGAGCTTGTTGTTCCTCAGGGGCTCCCTCTTCTGTCTCCTCCTCCCCTGGAGGAGCTGGTTGTTTCCCGGGGGCTCCCTCTTCCATCTCCTTCTCCACGGAAGCAGGAGCTTGCTGTTGTCCAGGAGCTCCCTCTTCTCTCTCCTCCTCTGCTGCAGGAGCTTGCTGTTCTCCTGGAGCTCCTTCCTCCTTCTTCTCCTCCGCTGCAGGAGCTATCTGTTCTCCATCAGCTCCCTCTTCCTTTTCCTCCTCTGCTGCAGGAACTTGCTGTTCTCCATCTCCTCCCTCTTCCTTCTCCTCCTCAGCAGCAGGAGCTGGTTGTTGCCCAGATGCTCCCTCCTCTCTCTCCTCCTCAGCAGCAGGAGCTTGCTGTTCCCCATGGGCTCCCTCTTCTCTCTCCTCTTCCTTAGCAGCAGGAGCTTTCTGTTCTGCTGGAGCTCCCTCTTCTTTCTCCTCCTCTGCTGCAGGAGCTTGCTGTTCTCCAGGCGCTCCCTCTTCTCTCTCTGCAGCAGGAGCCATTTCTTCTTCAGGAGCTCCTTCTTCTTTCTCATTCTCTGGTGCAGGAGCTGGTTGTTCCCCAGAGGCTCCCTCTTCTCTTTCCTCCTCCTCCTCCGCAGGAGCTTGATGTTGTCCAGGAGCTCCCTCTTCTCTCTGCTCTTCCACCGCAGGAGCTCCTTCCTCCTCTCCCTCAGCTGCAGGACTTGCCTTTTGTTCCTCACTAGATTTGAAGGGAAAAAAATTTCATTATTGTCATTATTGTAAAGTGGCAGTAAGTGTAATTGAAAGTGTGTAGTGCAAAATACATACCCAGCAGCCTCCTGCAGCTTCTGCTCCCTCTCCCAGAGCGTCATGGCAAGCTGGTGAAGGTGCCATTGGATAGTCTGCGGGTGCAGGGGAGGCACAAGGATAGGAGCAAAGGGGAAAGAAAGGAGACAGTTATGATTATGTCTGTATATGTGCTGCTAATAGTACCTTTATACGCTGAGGACAGTGAGGGTGTGGGATTCCCATGTGATGGGGGAACTTACATTCTGCAGCCGCAGATACTCGACATGCTGCCCCCATCTCCAGTGTTCCGATGATGCTTCCTGTGGAAGGAGAGAGTCAATGTTAATAATAGAATTATTATAGAGACACACAGTGAATAATAACCTCTCCTATAATAATAATAATAGTGACACTTACAGGAGGCAGCAACTCCTCACTGTAGAGGGCGATACACTCCCTCTCGAGCACTTCCTGTAACATAAAGAAAGTAGCAGTGTTACACAAGAGCTGGCAATCTAATATCATTTATTCTCTATTTATCTAGACATCTGTTCTGCATTACATACCAGATAATGGATCAACACCCAGTACTCATAAATGTTGTCTCTGTGCGTCGTCCTCGGGTCGCTGAAATATCGAAGAATAAAGTCCTCTCTGAAAAAGAAAAATATCACTGAGCGTTAATAAAAACATTTTCCAGCCTTATTGCCCTTGCACTTACCCCTGGGGCAATAGCAAATGATTCCCAACATGTAATAAGAGCATTTATGTTTTACTTACAGGACGACGTTCTTGCCGTAGTGGACCCGGTAGTGATGTTCTGCGGGAAAAAACACATTTATGTTAAATACTGAGCTAAAGGGGGGAAGGAATTCACATATAATAAAACGTAGGAACTGATAAATAAAATAGGATTTTACCGTAATAAGAGGCAAGGGCCTTAAAGTCGGTGTCTTCCTCCCTGAAGTCCTCCAGGACGACGTACAGCGTCTGTAAGTGAAAGGAAAGAGCATTAGGGACAGAATACTAAATGGCTCTAAATGCTGCTCACAGTCAGTCTGGATCTGAGGAGAATAGAGACAGAAAAGGGTTTGGGGTTTCTATGGGGCAAACATTCCAGGAATAAGGTGATTTTATTCTGAAAAATGGAAATAAACGTAGTGGTTGTTTTTCCTGGATGTCAGTTCTACCCGCACAGAGGCAAATGGTATGGCAGCTCCCACCTGTATGTATAAAAGGAAGCAGTGCAGACAGACAGACAGACAGCTGCTTAAGGAGAGCTTATATAGAAGAGTGAAAGGGAAACAGCAGTTTGGATGAGAGAGGATTTATTTTACACTGAGGCATTACCAGGAGAGATGTCTTGATCGTTATCTCCTCCATCGTCGACACCTAAAGGGACAAATGGACACAATCAGGCAAAATGAAGTCACGGTTACAGGGTTTGTTCACCTTTAAATAAACGTTTAGTATGATGTAGAGAGTGATATTCTGAAACAATTTGCACTTGGGTTTCATTTTTTATTGTTTGTGGTTTCGGAGTTATTTAGCTTTTTATTCAGCAGCTTTAAAAAAAAAACAATTGATGACCAATTGAAAAGTTGCCAAGAGTTAGCCATCGTATAACATACTAAAAGTAAACTTAAAGGCAATTATTTCCTTCTGTATATTCCCCTATTTGTATTATTAATGCTGCTGATAGCGATGAATGGGCTTCTTATAAATCCCATATACAGTAACCATATGGGCTCATATGCACAAAGCCACGTGGGACCCCCCTCAAGTGAATTTAGGGCAGATTTGCTGAAGAAGAAATCATGTGCTGAATCAGTTGAATTTGCAAGATTTACCTCTTCAAGAAGATTCTCCGATGTTAAAAAAATAAATTGGGGGCGGCACAAGGCCGGGGCACCCCAAGGGGTCTCCCTAAGGAACCCCTGGCTCTCTCTTACACTGTTCAGATGAAGATGGATGTGACTGAACAATGGAGAAGCCAAAAATAAACCCAGGTGTTATCAGGCAGGTGTAACAGCAAAATCACAGTCCAAAAAAGCAGGAAAAGCTCTGTAGCAATCTGTATAGAAAAGAGAATAAAAAGGCAAGTTAATGAATTTAGTGCTTAATATTTCCTATATAATACAGAGGAAGGCAGAGATCTATTGTCCCCTAAACTTGAGCTTTGTCAGGTCCTGGGCCCTTTTTCTTTATTGTAGTAAAAGTTATTTGTCAAATAACCCCAGAGAGAATATACACTTAACCCTGAGCCAACCAACGGACTAAACCAACTGTCAAATCCCTATGGATAAAGTCACCTCTCTTCTATGGGACCTGCTGTTCCTCCCACTCATTTACTATCACCCCCTACTGTCCCCATGGCACGTGCCAAGCTTCCCACCCCTAGTTACAGACTGGGGGGCACCAACTATCTAATTTTTCACTAATTTAAGGGATATTTGGCAAAAAAATGTCTTGGAGAGAATATACACTTAACCCAGAGCCAACCAACGGACAAAACCAACTGTCAAATCCCTATGGGTAAAGTCACCTCTCTTCTATGGGACCTGCTGTATGTCCCCCACTCATTTACTATCACCCCCTACTGTCCCCATGGCACGTGCCTCTGCTTCCCACCCCTAGTTCCAGACTTGGATAAAGGGAACATGTATTTAGCTACAATGTTGGTACATAAGAGCAGGGCTGGGGGCAGATACCAGGGGGCAGAGGGGCAAATCTCTAAGGAGCCTGTCAGTACTGGGAACACAAATTAAGCAGCTTATGGTGAGGTACAGGGGTCCCCAAATGTTCCCTTCATTAATAAATGTGAATATTTGCTGACAGTCCTGTATAACTGCCAAATCCTGGTCTGTGTCTCCCAACCAGCACTAAGATTAAAGGCTCCTCCCAAGCACATTTTAGGGGAAAATTCTCTAAATTCACTAAAATCAGTGAGAGGTGCAACACCCACTAGTCTGGGGGAAAAACCTTGCCCAAATTCCTGCCTCTTTTTGCACTAAAATAAAGTTTTTTGGCAATAAATCTCCCAGAGGGAAAGTCCACTTACCTCTCACCACAGGGCCAACCAACGGACTGAACCAACTGTCACAACGCCCGGGTGAAGTCACCTCTGTTTCCTGCTCTTAAAGGGGAAGTGTCCCCTTTTGATGAGTGAGGTTTATATGGCATTTATTTCTAATTAGATGTGCAGTACATACACAGCCTATTAAGTACACTGAGTATTGCTTTGTATGTGTGGCCTATTGAGTCTGTTGGATCCATTCATTCATCAGCCAGGGTTCCAATCAGTGCTGCTGCTGTTGTTCATAGCACACAAATTATATATACATATATCCAGCACCCGTAGCGGCTATATCCTCTTTGTCTATTAAACTCCCACCAATCCAACTATAATTAGGCCTTTGGGTTCTATAGTCGCTCACCGTTCAATCCATGTGGCCCAGGTGCTCTTGGCCCGAGCCCTACACTTATGATTTCAAGTTAATCCCCCGCACACAGGCTATCCCGACACTCATTTACAGGTAAAATATATGGATTGCCTTAGCCGATTTGTGGTCTGACCCAGGGGCTGCTGCCCCAAGTCTGTCGCTAAGGGAAACAATTTCACCAAGCATCCAAGGTCTAACGCGTTTTGCAACAACGTACTTCTCAGAGACCTCAGTATCCATTATACCACCATGTGTCTTATACCCAAGAGAAAACCCCTCCCAAGGAACTTGTCATATCAATTAACATAGGCAAAGTTTCCGCACACCAGAGTGCTTTATAATCCAAAATCTTTATTGATCCATAGTAATGGGCACACAGTACGTCTAGCTTGACGCGTTTCGGGCACAGACGGCCTTAATCATTAGCATGTCCGTTATTATGGAACAATAAAGATTTTTTTATTTTAAAGCACTCCGGTGAGCAGAAACGTTGTCTTTTCTTCTTCCTATTCAGTGAGGCGTGGGACGCCAAGAGAATCCCGCGCACCCCACCGACCCCGATCCTCAACTTCAACTGCCGGCTTCTGGCTTTATATCCCCTGCGTCTGCTCACCCCGCCCTTTTGTGACATCATCAGCGGGTTGGGTCTATAAAGGGAAGTCAGAAGTCAGGCTCAGGCGGGCGCGGAGAAAAACCCGACCCGCACATCACTACACTACTTCATATTAGTTAAATGTATCATAAAGTTCACAAGTTGCAAGTTCATAAGTTACAAATTGTTACAAAATTTCCTGTTGTAAAGCAATCGTGTTTCTTTTCATTAGAGGTTTTCTACTTTGCGATATAGTCGCTCTTATATAACAGATTAGGTGCTTAATTTCATATATATATATATCTTCTAAAAAAGAACCACACTCTCAGGGAGTAAACGATTATAGATAGCTTTAATGCAGGTTACAGACTAACGTTTGGGCCCAACGAGGCCTTTCTCAAAGTGCTAACATAGTATTAAAACGAGCCTTATATCTATGTACTGGCGGGAAAAACAGCAGTCACAACTATGACGTGAGAACTAAGCGACTGCCTATTGAATACATCACATTAAGTACATAAATAGTGTAAACCAGCCTCACAGTAAGTTTAAATACCAACTTTAGCTTATATATTAAATGTGTCGTTTAACAACAGCATGGGATGTGTAGTTCAGCAACAGCATGGGATGTAGATAATTAGATGCCATAAGGTATATAACTTGAGAGTGCAGTGATGGAGCTTAATAGCTGCTGATAGAAGCATCAATAGTTTTATTGGGGTGTATATAGGGAATTGAGTAGGAGCTGGGACATGGACAGGGAGGCTGATAATATCATATTCAAAGGAAGTCACATTAGTAACATTTGTAACACATTATGTTCACTTCGGTTAACAATCAACTACATAGTGTTACTTAATGGTTTGTTTTTAACCCTTTGATTGATAATCAAGTATGTGAGTATGCTGAAGTGTGTAAGGTGATAACACAACAGACTGACTGATGCATACATCTTAATGACATGGTTTACACTATTTATGTACTTAATGTGATGTATTTAATAGGCAGTCGCTTAGTTCTCACATCATAGTTGTGACTGCTGTTTTTCCCGCCAGTACATAGATATAAGGCTCGTTTTAATACTATGTTAGCACTTTGAGAAAGGCCTCGTTGGGCCGAAACGTTAGTCTGTAACCTGTATTTCCAACACTCTGAAGGAGAAGGAGCATTGGGGCTTCAGGTAACGGGGTTGTCCCATTCCTGACTAACTCCCATGTTTCTGCTGTATTATTATTATTTTATTATTATTAACATGTATTTATATAGCGCCAACATATTGTGTAGCACTGTAAAGTAAATGTGATTATACAACTAAATCACATGAATTATATACATAGAACATATGGAGTTACATAAATTACAATCACCGGTACAAAAGGTGAGAAAGGCCCTATGCAAAAGAGCATACACTCTAAAGGGAGGGAGTAATACACAAGTCGTGGGAGTGGGCTAGATCGAATTAAGTGGGTGAGAAATGTAGCACTGTATGTGGTGTTGCATTTGGTGGTTAAGCAGAGTAAGGGGAGGCTTCTTGAAAGAAGTGCGTTTTAAGAGATTTCTTCAAAGCAGAAAAGTTGGGAGAAAGTCGGACAGATCGTGGGAGAGAGTTCCAGAGGAGGGGTGCAGCCCTTGCAAAGTCTTGAATGCGAGCATGTGAGGAGGTAATGAGAGAAGAGTTGAGTAGCAGGTCAGTAGAGGAGCGTAGTAAGTGGTTGGGTGAGTATATAGAGATGAGTTGAGAGATGTAGGGTGGGGCAGAGTTATGAAGTGCTTTGAAGTCAGGGTCATTAATTTGAATTTGATTCTGAAAGGTAGCGGATGCCAGTGCAGGTATTGACAGAAGGCGAGGCAGAGGAGGAGCGGTTGCTGAGGTGTATGAGCCTCGCAGCAGTGTTCATTATGGACTGGAGAGGTGACAGTCTCTGGAGGTGAAGGCCAATTAAAAGAGTTACTGTAGTCTAGACGTGATATGACGAGAGAGTGAACAAGAATTTTGGCAGCATCTTGGGTGATGAATGATCGTATTTTGGATATGTTTTTATGTTTGGACATGATTTAATAAGTGACTGGATATGAGGAGTGAATGACAGGGCAGAATCTAGGATAACCCCAAGGCCTGGGGAGACCGGGTGATAGTGGAATTGTTAGCTATGATGGATCCTTTGGGATGTTACTGGTGTTAGCTGGAGGAAAGAGAACCATTTCAGTTTTAGAGAGGTTTAATTTAAGGCAGCATTGTGACATCCAGGTAGAGATAGGCAGGAAGAGATGCGAGTTAGGAGTTCTGGGTTGAGATCAGGAGATGAGAGATAGATCTGAGTATCATCAGCATAGAGGTGGTAGTGGAAACCATTCGAGTTGATTAATTTGCCGAGGGAGGAAGTATAGAGGGAGAATAGTAATGGTCCCTGGACAGAGCCTTGAGGATCCCCAACAGAAAGAGGTAGGGGAGAAGTTGCTACTCCGTTGTAGGAGACACTGAAGTAACGATAAGTAAAGTAAGAAGAGAACAAGGACAGGGCTGTGTCACGAAGGCCAAACGAATGGAGGGACTGGAGGAGGAGAGGGTGATCTACAGTGTCAGATGCAGCTGAGAGATCAAGTAGTATTAGTAGTGAGAAATGATTGTTGGCTTTAGCGGTTAAAAGGTCATTAGTTAGTCGAGTCAGGGCAGTTTCAGTGGCGTGTTGTGGCTTAAAACCAGATTGTAGGGGGTCCAGCAGGTTATTGTCAGAGAGAAATGAGGTTAGTCGATTGTAGACTAGGCGCTCAAGTAGTTTATGTATCCCACCTATTCTTTATAATAAAGTGTAGGATATTGTGTGTTTACAATGTATGCGAGAATTCAAATATCAACGTCAGGGTTGCCAGGCTGGTAGTTTAAAATTAGATCTGGCAACCCTGCATTGAGGGAAGAGTAATGTATGATGGAAGAGTACTGTATAAGGGGAAAGTACTGTATGAGGGGAGAGTGCAGTACGAGGGGAGAGTACTTTATGAGGAAAGAGTACTGTATGAGAGGAGAGTATTGTATGAGGGAAGAGTACAGATGAGGGGAGAGTGCAGTACGAGGGGAGAGTACTGTGTATTAAAGTGTAGGATATTGTGTGTTTACCGTGTGATCCGAGAATCCAAATGCCAACGCCAGGGTTGCTGGTGGTTTATAATTAGACCTGTCAACCCTGCCCGACGCGTTGAGGGGAGAGTAATGTATGATGGAAGAGTACAGATGAGGGGAGAGTACTGAATGAACGGAGAGTACTGTATGAGGGGAGAGTACTGTATGAGGGGAGAGTATTCTATGATGGAAGAGTATTGTATGAGGGGAGAGTAAGGTTTGAGGGGAAAGTACTTGACCCCCTTAAGCTAATGCAGCATGAAGAGGAATCACACAAATAAAAATTTGTCGCCCTTAATGGAAAGCAATCAGGTGAGAGCAAAAGGGGGTTAGAGATAGGGCTGCCGAGAGAGAGAGAAGTGGGTACTTATGGCCTCCCACTGAGAGGGCATTGCTGTCAGGGCTCACCGTTCCTCTACAGCGCCGCTTCCAAGATGACGGCACCCATAGCCACCACGTGGACAACAGCCTAGTGACGCCGGTGTGCAGATGCGTGATGATGTGTCTGGTGCCAAAATTCTAAATGAAAGGACACCAAGGTCACGGATTTAATGCCCGATTGTAGGATTTGGCTACTTCATTCCTGGCTGTTTCTATTTTCCTGTGATTGCTGATTATTGGATTTTTCTGTTTTGATTATTGCCGCCAGCCTTTTGAACTATTGCCTGTATCTTGACTACGTTTATTCTTGATCCCTTCTGTACCGCGATCTTGGACTTTAACCAGAAGTTTCCTCCTAGGTCCGGACTTTCCCCGCTGAGAGCCGATAGGCCCCCGTGACAATTGCACCTTCACAGCAATGACCTTGGGTGCCGCTGGCCAGGCTTTGGGTGTACAGAACGTTCAAACAAGAGATGGGTTAGAATTATATTCGTTATCTTATTATTGTTTGTTCAAATTTATTCTATTTATATAACTTAAAGGAAATCAATGAATTGTATATGGAGAGATTGAGACAGATACATTGAGAGAGAGATCATATGAGATGCATAGATGGAAGTAGACTGGTGAATGGTGGATACAGACAGATAGAGAGAGAGGGAGATAAAAAGATAGATCCTGAGGGGCGTGGCTAGCTGTACGAAGGAGCAGACGTGTTCCACCAGAGCTCTGTGGACCTCACGAATAATTTCGCCCCATTTATATATTTAAACAGCTTCTATTACCATTTGCTTATGTGATACCGGCTTGGGAAGCTACCCGCTGCAATAGAGGTTAAATCTGGTTCTCTGACACCGACGGAGCCGCCTTGCTGATTAGGGCCTACCTCACGGCCAGACGCCTGGACTGGCGTTCACTCGTGGCCTGTAGCTGCGAACGGCCTGGAGCCGCGGCACTGCTCCCTCCTCATCGCCTCCCAGCTGGTCTATATAAGGGGTGAGTGCCCAAAGACCCCTTCGCGTTTGGCCCCAGTGGCTCTGACGGCAGCGGCTGTTTCCAGAGACTCCCTGGCCTGGTCCCCCGTGACGCCGTCAACCTGAAGCGCTGCGACGTCAGCGGGGTGCCGCAGACAGAGACCTGCCTGAGCTAATCCACGGACTAAGCTAATCCGGTGAGCCGTATGGTTCCTTCCTCTGTTCCCTGGGGCCGACGGTACCTGTAAAAGTCGCGCCGAGCAGGCGCTCCAAGCTGGAACGCATATGCCACGTGTTACTGCGCTGGAACGCATATACCACGTGATACTGCGCAGAGGAAGCGCTCCAAGCTGGAACGCATATACCACGTGATACTGCGCAGCCATTAGGGAGAGGGCAAGTCGCCATAGTGAGTTAGTGCTGCATATTGCCAGATCCTGCACTGCTCTCGAGGTGGGGGCAGTGCCAGCAGTACCACTTTGGCCCCACAACTGAGCGTAAGCTCCTCTATGATATTGTCTTGCTATCCTTGGTGCCTCAGTGGTGTGGCTTGGGAGTAAAGAGTGCCATAGCTACGTGTCATTTCTATGCTCCCTGTTGCTCTCTCTCTTCTGCAAAGTAGTGGGTCCCTAAAGCTGCAAGTTAAATCTACCACTTTCCCACGGCACTGATATAACGGAACTGTTTGTTTTATTGTATCCATGCTGAATTAACAGGATATACTTCTGGGAGCTCCGTGGTGTTATTAATCCTGACAATATACTAATCTACTGAAGATCTGTAGTTCTCCTTGTGCTGAGCATTCCTCCACGTGTTTATTATGCGTAGTAGCAGGGCACCGAAAAAGCCTGGTGAATCGTCACAGAAGATGGACCAGTTTGTGAGGAGGTCTGGTCATGATGGCGCTGCACCCTCTTCCCCTTCTTCCATACCAGCCGAAGATGCTTCGGAGACGGCATTTGCACCAATTCTTGCCGCAATAGCGACCTGCCAAACCACACTCACTACTCACATAGAGGAGGTTAAAATTGACCTATCTCTGATCAAAGTGGATTTGCAGGCTGTAAGGGAACGAACGACAGCTGTGGAAGCCAGGGTTAGTGCTCTGGAAGATATGTGTGCACCAGTTCCAGCACAGCTCACTGAATTACAGCAGCAAATAAAGCAGCAAGCTTCTCTCTTGGATGATTATGAAAACCGTCAACGTCGTAACAATGTGCGGGTGGTGGGGCTCCCGGAGGGCGCAGAGGGCAATTCGCCTACTGATTTTGCTGAAAGATGGCTCAAGCAACTTTTGCCTAATGCACCCTTCACTACACACTATACAGTGGAACGGGCTCATCGCGTCCCGGGTCGTCCTAGACCTCCGGGTGCTCCCCCGCGCCCCTTTCTTATACGATTACTTCACTTTCGAGATAGAGATGCGTCTCTCTCTGAAGCAAGATCGAAAGGCCAGCTGGTGCATGAAGGGGCCAATATATCTCTGTACCCTGACTACTCTACTTATCTGCAGAAACAGCGCAGCACCTTTACCGGCGTAAAGCGGCAGTTACGTGACCTGAAGTTGGTTTATGCCATGCTATACCCGGCTAAACTCAAGGTCATTGACGCCAACAAATCTCATTTTTTTAATACTCCTGAAGAGGCATTGAGCTGGATTGAAGCACGGTCTGGCAGAGGTCCCAGGCCGTAATTGTTCTTCACTGAGCCTCTTCTTCAATGGTTACCTGACCTGTTATACATGGTTTCTATATCCTTCCACTGTTAAGAGAAGAGGAGAAGCTAATGCATGTGCCTTTTCGATGTTATCCCTATTGCAAGATGTAGCTGTCAGTGCAAGTGTTTATCTCGTGTTGCTAGGCTGTTGATGCCTCTGTATGTCTCGGCAGTACCAGGTGATCGAGCAATCTACAGTATTGAGACTCTTTCAGTGGCAGACACAGTGCCTTCTGCGAGTAATCTGGACTCATGTAGGTGCTGCCGTTAACCTTACCTGGACGCTGCCACCTGTTTTGGAACTTTTTGTGCACAAGGCATCTCATACTACGCATATGCAACTTGATATAATTTCCTTGGGATTGCATGATATCCTTTAGTTCTGCAGTTTACTTTTCATTATCCTGTGAACTGTTGACCAATCACCACGGAAGCTCTTTGGCCACAACAAGATTTGGAACGACCTTGTTGAGGGCAACCAAACTCCCCAGTTGATATTATGTTTGGGATACTAAGCCCACCAGACTGTGAGGGTTGGGCAGGGTGGGGGGCAGTTGGGTGGGGGTTTTATTTTTGTGTATGTTGTTTTAACTATGTCTTTTCTGTCTCACTTCAATCTTTCTTTCCTTCTTTTCTTTCCCTCCCTGGCTGGATAACACTGTATGTACTTGGCGGGCTATTGAGTCGCAGGGTGTCCGGAAGCCTGAAACTTATTCATCATAGAGTGAGTACTCATCCCCTTTTACACACCACCAAATGGCTACTGTTAAGTTAGTATCTTGGAATGTTCGGGGCCTTAATGATAAGGTAAAGCGGGCATTAGTCTTCAACTTTATTAAATCTTATACCCCACATATTCTCCTACTTCAGGAGACCCACTTAGTTGGGAGTCGGGTCTTGGCTCTCCGAAAACCGTGGGTTGCGTATATTCATCATACTACTTATTCAACTTATGCTAGGGGCACCTCGGTCCTGGTTAGGAAGGGTTTCCCCTTTGATCTCATGGAGGTGCGTTCGGACAGGGCAGGCAGATATCAAATTTTGGCGTGTGCTATAGCTGGATTCCCTATCCTCATAGCTAATGTGTATGTCCCTCCCCCCTTCGCAGAAACGGTACTTCATGATCTGTATCAGACACTGCTGCAATTGCCCCCTCTATTGTAACCCTCTATTGGATAGGCTGTCCGCCCCTCCAGTAACTACCTCTAAACTTGCAGATTGGGCCCAGGCGTACAATTTGGTAGATGTATGGCGCTGGAAGTATCCGGACCGCAGACAATTCTCCTGTTATTCTACTACCTATCAGTCATTGTCTCGAATTGATTTGGCAATGGTTACCCCGGATCTCCTCCCCAAAGTTAGAGAGGTTGGATATTTGCCACGGGGAATCTCGGATCATGCGCCTTTGCTTCTTTCGTTAGACCTCCTCTCCGACCCCGCAAATAGAACTTGGAGGCTGAGCCCATACTGGTTGAAGGTCCCTAGTGTGGTCGGGGAATCCGCTGATTCAGTTGCACAATATTGGAGTGTAAATCATGGCTCTGCGGATCCCTCGATTGCTTGGGAGGCTTTTAAGGCAGTCTCCCGAGGTACCCTAATGGCTGCAGTGGCCAGAGCTAGGAACATCTCCAAGGACACTCTACAACACCTAGAATCGGCAGTTACCCGATCTGAAGCGGCTTATATTGACAATCCCACGACACAGACGCATGGGGAGTTTGCTACTGCTCTTAGGCATCTCAATTTGCATAGGATAGAATTGACTAAAAAGCAACTTCTACACGCCACCAGCACTACGTTTGCGTATGGTGATAAAAATGGCAAGCCTTTAGCTTTCCTAGCCAGTCCTCCCAATGGTACTTCTGCTGTCCCCAGGATACTTTCCTCAACAGGGGAAATGTTGACCTCCCCTCCTGAGATAGCTTTGGAATTCAGTAAATACTACTCCTCTCTCTACACCTCTACTGCGCATTACTCTAATGCTGACCTTCATGAGTATCTTAATGGGATTCCCATACCGAATATTTCGCCTCAGCAGGCGAAATACATGGATTCCCCGATTTCTCCTCTTGAGATTGCTGAAGCCATACTATCCTTTCCCTCCGGCAAATCCCCAGGCCCGGATGGATTTGTTATAGAATGGTATCGTATTCATATACGCGAGATAGTCCCCAAATTACATGAGACCCTGATGTATGCCTTTGAAAATTTTTCTCTCCCTAAAACGTTCTCAGACGCGACAATTGTGGTCATCCCCAAACCAGGGAAGGATCCCACGCTGTGTTCCTCTTATAGACCAATCTCGCTGCTCAACATGGAAATCAAAATTCTTGCAAAAATTTTAGCTAAGCGTCTTGTTAAAGTTGTATCTACGGTGGTGGAGCCTGATCAGACCGGCTTTATGCCTTCTAAATCAACCAGCTTTAACCTGAGAAGATTGTTCCTTAATTTGCAACTAAAACATGAAAACATGGGCTCCCGGCTGGTGGTCTCATTAGACACGGCGAAGGCATTTGACTCGGTAGAATGGCCATACTTGTGGGAGGTTGTTACTAGAATGGGTTTTGGCCCTTCCTTTACAAAGTGGCTTAAATTGATGTACAGTGAACCGAGGGCATCCATCAGGGTTAACAGCATTACTTCCACTCCGTTTCACCTTACCAGAGGTACTCGTCAAGGGTGCCCTCTCTCCCCGCTCATATTTGCGTTGGCAATTGAACCCATGGCCATAGCAATTAGGCAATCTCAGGGAGTAAGGGGATTCATCTACAAAACAATAGAGGAGAAGGTCTCATTGTATGCAGATGATACGCTCCTATACTTAGCTGACCCACATGAATCGCTTGCCTCTGTACTTGGGATTGTCAAACAATTTGGTACGTTCTCAGGCCTTCAAATTAATTGGGACAAGTCCATATTATTTCCCCTTGACGGACAACTTCCAATAGAGACGGCTGCGGACTGTACCCTAAAAGTGGCAGACCATTTTAAGTACCTAGGGATAATGGTGCATAAAGATTCGACTTTATTTTTGCAGCATAACTTGTACTCTTTACACCGTAGATTTAAGGACACGCTTGCACACTGGACCAAACTCCCTCTCACGCTAATAGGCAGAATTAATATATGCAAAATGATTTATCTTCCTAAATTTCTTTATATACTGAGTAATACCCCCTGCCACATACCCAAGAAAGCCTTACAAGATATAGACCGTACGCAATCTGAATTTATTTGGGGTAACAAAACGCCCACACTGTCCAGACCCACTCTCAATGCTCCACAGGATCAGCTGGGACTGTCCTCTCCCAATTATGAGCTGTATTATTTTGCCTCCCAGGCCTCGCATGCCGCTGGTTGGAAGGTGTTTGACGCTGATAACCCGGCATCCATAATAGAGGCTCTATATCTTACTTCTGTTGAAAGCCTGCACAATGCTTTATATAGAACTCGAAAGGATCTTGGCCCTTTACTACCTGTAATGGATGCCACTAAGAGAGCTTGGGATGCAATTGTGCAAATCACTAAAGCTGATACCACTCTATCTCCGGATTCACCTTTATGGGGTAATAGTAACTTTCCACACTTAGCCACATTCTCAGAGGTGGGAACATGGAGTAAATTTGGTCTTAAGCGACTGTCTCAAATATATGCTGATGGTACTTTTCCCGCACTGCCTAGACTTCGCCAGATCCTCTCTCTGCCTGACCTGTCCGAATTCCGCTATAACCAGATCAGTCATCTTTGCTCAGCACAATTCCCAACCCCTCCTCTACACCTACAGTACACAGGGATAGAAATATTGATATCTCAACCCGCCAAGGTCAAGCTCCTATCCAATGCATATAAGCACTTAATTTCTAATAGATATGATCCCCGACCCAGAGTGAAGTATAAGTGGGAGAGTAGTGGGGTTTGTATAGACCCTGATGATTGGGAAGAAATTATAGACAACTTATATGTCCCACTGGTGAGTGTAAGAGACAGGCTCATACAGTTTAAGATCATGCATCAAACATACCTCACCCCTCAGAAACTATTTACGATGGGGAAAATGGCTTCACCCAGCTGTCCAAGATGTGGTGCTTCTGTTGCTAATTTCATGCATTTAATGTGGGATTGCCCAGTGATACTTAGATATTGGAGGGCAATTGTGAACTTTATGGCTACCGAACTGGATCTTCCCCAGATACTTAACCCTGCTACCTGTCTTCTGGGTCTCCTTGACTCCGTGATACCTAGAGTAAATACTAGATGCCTGATGAGGTTACTTTTCTTTTACGCAAAGAAAGTTGTTGCCCTGCACTGGATGGGCCCATCGCCACCAACTCTGACTAGATGGCTTGGACTAATTAATTCGCAACTGGAACTGTATAAACTCACGTACTTAGCACGCGGATGCCCGAAGAAATTTGAGAATATTTGGAACCCTTGGCTCGAGTCGCCAGCCACCTCGACCAACCAATGATAGTCCCTTTTTCAGCCATACCTCTTTTCTCTACTTTCCCCCCTCTCTCTTTCCTTCTAACTAGCTTTCCTTCTTTCTAATTTTTTCTGTTGTTAAAATTCAATAAAAATTAACCTTTTAAAAAAAAAAAAAGATAGATCCTGTAGTAGGAGGTCCAGCTTTTGTTCAGCCCCCCCCCCTTAGTTCATAACAAAGTTCCAGATGTAGGAAATATCAATGTCTATCAGCCATGGTTTCAAACATTAGACCCCAAATTCCACCCTAACGAACCATCATAGTGTTTTGTATCCTGGGCATTCTTCCCAAATCTCACCCTAACTGGCCTCCGATGACCTTCAAGATGATGTTTCAGGGGTATCTAGGAAATCAAACAGACACTTGACCCACATTTTCCCCTAATTGGCCTTCATGATGGTCTTTCAGAGTTATCTACGGTATAAGAAATCATCAGCTATTAAGCCATAGGGGCAAATTTACTAAAGGGCAAAGTGGCTAATGCTGGAGAAAATTCGCCAGCGTGACGTCATTTTGGCACTTCGCCAATTTACTAATGGGCACCGGCATAATTAGGAGATGGGACTCTAGCGCAACTTCACACTCTAACGGCAGGTGTGTTTTCCCTCTGGCGAAAGAGCGTTACTACGCGAATTCACTGAGTTTATGTTTTTACTGAACGTTAACTCTATCACCAGACTTGCCTCCGCCACCTCAGACCAGGCGAAGTGCAATAGAGTAGATAGGACTTGGTCCAAAAAAAGTTGAAATGTTTTATAAGTCCCAAAAAACAATGGCGTCTTTTTCTTTTTACAGGGTGATAGGCTACAAGAGATTGTACTTTTTTTTTTGGTACCCTCCTTTCCCCCTACATTTCCTTACCAGGTCCGGACTGAGATTCACAATAGGCCCTGGCATTCCAAGTACACAGAGGCCCAAGCAGCCCCCCATCAGCCCACTAAATAGTCACTGTCTATGGCAACTTACAGCAGCCCCTCTGGCATTTGCCAGAACCAACAGATTGTCAGTCCGGGCCTTACATATGGCACATAAACTATACTGTGGGCTCATGTGTAGGGCAATATAACAACTTTATTTTATTTTTAAGGTTCCCTGGGCTTCTGTAGTGTAATGTATTTGCTGCAACATATATGTCCATTGAAATTTAACTTCCCGCCATATGCAAATTATCTAACGCTAGTGCAACTTCGCTATGCCTGCCGTAGTAACAGCGCAACTTCGTAAGTGTTTGGCGGTGGCAATGAAACTTTGCAACTTGGTGAATTATTGTTGTCTGTGTGAAGTTGCGCCTGGCGAAATGTGGCGAAGGCGATGAAGCCGTCGCTGGCGAATTTTTGCCCGTTAGTGATTTTCCCCTATAGTACGTAGAATATCTAGGACATCAGATAACTTCACCCCAAATCTCACTGAAATGGCCTTTCAAGGTGGCTTTTCAGGGGTAACTAGGTCAGCAACGCTTACCCTAAATCTTACACTAACCGGCTTTCATGATTGTCTTTCAGGGTATGTAGGACAGAAAATAGACATCCACCAAAAGGCTTAACCTACTTGGCCTTCAAGATGATGTTTCAGTGATATTTATGAAAAAAGACACCCAACATCTTATCTTAACTGGCCTTCAAACTTGGCATTCAGGGGTTCTTAGGAGAACAAATATGCTTTCTCCCCAAATCTCACCCTAGCTACCCTTCAGGCTTTCATCTGTCACTGCCCCCAAGGGTGTCAAGCCCTACAGTCTGGGAACCTCAGATAAGAACCCAGCACAACTTTGCCACACACACACTATCGGAAACCACAACGCGTCTCTGAGCAACGTTTGCACGGATAGAAGACTAAAAGCTCATTAGAATCTCTCGGCAGAATAATTATTTCCACGTTATTGCGTGTGATTATTGAATGGGAGTCCATAGAGCAGACTGACGAGAATTCACTTCTATCAGCAAAGACACATTTTCTCCTCCACAATAAATGGGTTTGTTTGTCAACTATAACACACTGGGTACGAGGGACTATAATTTATCCGCTTTTACCCCAATGGAGCATCCAAGTGTTGGAGAGCTGATTGGTGCCATTTTTCCTGTGCTCCCAGGCAGGGCAGTCCTAAGAGTCTGAGTACCCCAGGGTAGAGCCCTGCAGGGTGTTGGGTACCCCCCAAAAAAACAGCGAATCTGTAGGTTGTAGGAAGGACTTTCAGATGCAGGTTGGGGGTCTGAGGGTTTGCAGGTCAAGTTGTGGATCTTGAAAAGTTTTATTCCTTTAAAGGACAAGGAAAGGCAAAAAAATAAAATCCCATTTTTACTTTCTTTAATGAAAAAGAAACCTATCTCCAGGACAAGGACAAGGAAAGGCAAAAAAATAAAATCCCATTTTTACTTTCTTTAATGAAAAAGAAACCTATCTCCAATATACTTTAATTTAAAAATGTGTACCGTTTTTATAAGAAACCTGACTGTATGCAGTGAAATTCTCCCTTCATTTACTGCTGCGGAAAGGAATTGTCAGATGGTCCCTAACTGCTGAGCAGGGAAACAATCATACTTATGAACAGCTGGGGGAGCCCCCACCTTACTTCCCAGCCATGCAGAATTCAAGCAGCTTTGTTAATGACGATCCCTAAGCAGCCCAGACCACACTGAACATGTGCAGGGTCAGGCAAAGATGTTTAACCAAGTTACAAGATGACAGCCCCCTGTGGCCAACTTTGAAAGCATAAATCATTTGTTTGATTAGGCTTTGTGGTGCAGTAAGTTCATGCTTATGTTTAGTATACAAAATACAGCATTTCTAGCCTTATTCTATTGTAGACTTTGCTTGTCCTTTAAAAGTTTTTAAAAATGTTTTTTTTTTCTGCCTAGCCCACTAATGATGACATCACTTCTGGTTTCCAGCAACGGCACTTCCTGCTTTATGGTGGTCAGCTTTTCGTGGATCAGTTTGCAGATCAGGCAGTTGCGGGTCAGGTAGGTAAAAATGTGGGTGTGGGTTACAGGTCTTGGTATTAAAAATTGTTTCCACTCAGGACTCTACCCCAGGGTTGGGGGCCACCATACTAAAGTTTTGGTTCACCTTTGAGTTAACTTTTAGTATTTTATAGAATAGGCGATTCTAAGCAACTTTTGGTCTTCGTTATTTATTTTTCATTGTTTTTTTTTAATATTTGCCTTCTTCTGACTCTTTCCAGATTTCAAATGGGGGTCATTGACTCCATCTAAAACCAATGCTCAGTAAGGCTACAAATTATTGTTATTCCTACTTTTTATTGCTCATCTTTCTATTTAGGCCTCTGCCTTTCATATTCCAGTCTCTTATTCACGTCAATTCATGGTTGCTAGGGTAATTTGAACCCTAGCAACCAGATATTGGAAACTGCAAACTGGAGAGCTGCTGAATAAAAAGCTATATAACTCAAAAACCACGAAAAATAAAAAATGGAAACCAAAATATCATACTAAAAGTTAACTTAAAGAGGATGTTCACCTTTGAGTTAACTTTTATTTTGTTCAGGTAAGTTTTATTGAACATAAGCAAATTTATACATCACATTCAGTAGGATATACGTATGAGCTTGACAACAATATTCCATTACAGGAGACAATAATGATCCAGTTCTAGCTAATATCTACTTAAGTCTGGTCACACTATACTTTACCATGACAGAGTTTATTTTACAAATAATCACAGCTCCAGTACCTCTGCGGGGGGTATTTCCTTAGCCAGGGGTCCCATATCCTATGGAACTTATCCAGACAGCCCTTACATTTGGCTAACATGAACTCTGTGTTGGCCAGATTAGACACCTCACTTATCCAATGTGCTACTACTGGCGGGGCCTCCGCTTTCCAGTTAAGGGTAATGATTCTATGCACTTGAAATAGAGCTTTACTTAGAAGTAGAGCCCCTTGAGAGTCCACAATAGTATCTGACTGTATATTTAATACGCATAGTTTAGGGTCATTTAGGTTATCCCTCCCCGTTACTTCCTCTAGGATCTCCAGTGTCTCGCTCCAGTATGCCTGAAGCTTGGGGCAACTCCAAAGGGTATGTAGTAGATCCCCCACTGCTTGTTTGCATCTAAGACAGTGGTGAGAGATTGGGGAACATTAGTCTGCTCCTCGTGTAGTAGGCCCTATGTAGGGGGTACAGCTGTAATATTCTGTGCCTAGGAATGAAGGACACTTGAGACGGGGCTTTAAGCGCAGCGACCACTGCGTATCAGTAAGGACTCCAAGATCCCTTTCCCATTGCTCTCTGCATTTTAAGGCTTTATCCTTGTGTCGGTACTTACAGATCAGTTTGTACACCCTTGAACTTATGCCCTGGGTCTTTTCTGTATTTATTAGTGCAATGATTAGGTGCCCAGCTATTTCCCGGGGCTTCTCTTTGTACCACTTTGTTAGCTTTAACCTGAGCCTCATATAGAATAACCAATGGGATGAGGGGATGGCCCTCCCAGCCCGAAGTTCGGAGAATGCAAGGGGTTTGTCATGTCACCATACATCATCTATTTTGCTTACCCCTTTGTCTAACCAACCTTCTGGGGGCTTTAGCTCCACCACTCCGCCCAGGTTGGCATTTCCCCATAGCGGGGTAGACGGGTCAACATTTGAAATTCCCATTAGATGGGTAATCTTGGATAAGACCCACTTGACATTCCCTAAAGTGGGGTTGAGGTTAGTCTTGTTAGCTTTGACAGGCACCATGAGGAGTGCTTGGAGGTTGGAAAGGTTTTTGGGAATTAATGTGCTCCAGACCTTATACAGGGCTCTATGGGCAATCCATCAGCACCTGCAGCTTTCCCATTAGGGAAAGAATCAATGGCCTCTTTCACCTCAATTAGGGATATATTTGACTCCAGGTACTCTCGATACTCAGGAATTAGTTGGGGAAGCTGCACCGAGTTAAGGAATGCTTCTACCCCTGGCATATCTGTGGGGGCTAGGGTGGATGAGTACAGCTTGAATCTGCGCTTAATGGGATTATTAAGGCCCCTGACATTCCAGCTAATACACTTTCTAGACATTTATACATTCAATAGCATGTTGTGCAGGGTAGAACCAATTCCAATTTTCCAATGTATCATAACTGAACATTATATTGTATGCATATGCAAACTTATAATAGGACCGGCAACATCAATTTTTTTAAAAAAAAATTCCGTTCCGGTTCAGAAAACCATCCACTGGGTGGCGCTGGATTTCTCCTCCCTGTCTATCTCTCATGTTGTACTGACAGCATGTGAAGCGGCTGCTGCATCAGGGAGCGCTATATTGTACAGATCACCCCTGCTTCGGTGTAACTACCCGTTCCTGAGTACAGAGTCTCAGCAGGGGAAGAGGGCACCGGGCTGCTGCTACTGTCTGGGCCATAATCCCACTGGAAGACACAGGCAGCTGAAGGATCTAAGCTCTGGCTCTTGTTCTCTGTGCTCATCTGGGAGTCGCCCTCTACATCGACCAGTTATACAGGAGCAACTGGTATCAAGTCCAGGGACTGAGAAGGGAGCTTGGCACTAAGGGCACTGACTTCTGGACTTCGCCAGTTCAGGGGGGTCCCGCGCAGGAAAGGAAAAAGACAGCGCACACTAGCTGCTTAGTGGGAGTTATGCGGACTGAGAACCCGAGCCAGTGCTAATACGCTAATCCTGTACCGTGTCTCCCACCTCAGCGACTCGGCCCATGTTGAGCTTGCACATCGTGAGTGAGGATGGACAGGTCTTTGGTGCAGGCGATTACGGAGAGCCTGAGCGCAAAGAGGATGGAGTCTGCCTTGCAATCCCCTCGGGCTGGATCTGTCCCAGCCAGGAGAGTGATCCCTGCTGCACTACTACCATGGACCTGACCTCCTGCAACACCACCAGCATCAGGCAATGGCAGCCTCTGGGGCGCTGAGCATGGGTACAACCAGTGAGTCTCAGGCCGCCGCCAACATGTGCGCCAAGTATGGGGAGAGTGCTGGCGGCAGGGGGTCGTGGCATAGAGCAGCGGGGGAGAGGAGCAGAGCCCGGACGATGACATCGACAGGCGCTACGAGCTGGTGCTAAGATCGGGCCTCCCAAGCCGGCATAAAGCTGGATGCCCCGTGCGCTACTGGAGAAGGCAAAAAGTCCAAAGAGCAGAGGCATCTCCGGCTCAACATCAATGCCCGGGAGAGGAGGCGAATGCACGACCTGAATGATGCTCTGGAGGAGCTCTGTGATTCCCTACACGCACAGCCCCTCGGTCCGCAAGCTTTCCAAGATAGCCACCCTGCTCCTGTCCAAGAACTACATCCTCATGCAAGCCCAGGCACTCGAGGAGATGAGGCGGCTCGTAGCTTATCTCAACCAAGGCCAGGCCATCAAAAAAATTTTTTTTGATGCTGCTGGTCCTTTAATCGTTAAGTATCCTCCTGTACCCCCTTCAGCCCCCTCCCCTTCTGCTCATGTCCCCAACTTTTGCCAGAATTTGTCAGGCCCAGATCTTCTGCGTGTCCAGCCAGTTTCTGAGCTTGAGCGGCGTGGTGAAGAATAACTCGCAGTCTGGCGGGATACATCATCGCATACTGCAGGTTAAGGTCTCAGAGGCACCGTTTCCAATCCATGAACTTCCGCTCTACTTCCGCCGAGAAATCTCCAATTAATGAGATCTTTGCGGCCTGGAAAGTAAGGGTGTCTTTCTTTCTCACCAGCGATAGTACGGCGTCCTGATCTCTGGCGTTTAGTAAGCGGGCAATTAGGGGGCAAGGTGGTGCCCCCAGGATCGGTGGCCTCGTTGGAATCCTGTGGGCCCCGCTCTATAGTGAAAGCCGCGGAGAAGCTGTTTTGCCCAAACTGCTCAATTAACCAGGCTTCAATAAAATTTTCAGGGGAGCTTCCCTCTGCCCTCTCTGGGAAGCCGATGAATCTTAAGTTGTTCCGCCGCAGCCTGTTCTCCAGATCGTCCAATTTGGAGTCGCAAGCTGCTACTGCTTGGTTTAGATGTTGGACTTACTCCGGCAGTGGGCGACATAGATCTTCAACGGAGCTAACCCTTTGCTCCAGGGCTGCTGTCCATAAGCGCACCTTCTGCAAGTTTTGCTTTATGATAGAAAGTTTGATTTATATTTTGTTTTTGAGCAGAGCAGGCTGTTGCTGGATTCTTTTGAGGCTCTAATCTCTGCCAGCAAATCGGCCAGTGTTGGTTTCTGAGCTTCCGGGCGTCTTGGCTTTGGCCTTCCCTCGTGTCAGGCCCAGGAGAAAGATCTCTAAATCCATTTTGCTCAAGCTGAGGTTCCCGTGCATATTTTTCAAGTTTGGATGCCGCCTCGGAGGCTCGTTTCACCACTCGGTTTTGCCCCATTAGAAATCTTGGGGGTATTGCCTCGTCGGCTGCTGCCTCTGGATTCATGTTAGCGCTGTTTTCACAGGATAAATTCTGGGATTTTTAGAACCAAGTGCCGGAGCTACACTACTCCACGTCCGTTCACATTTAGTTCTAAGCCACGCCCCCTTCTAAATGACTTTTAACACCGGTGCTGGACGGCGCCGGCTTCACTGAACCTCAGAAAAGCTTCCACGTTATTTTTGGGGTTAGAATAAAGGGCACACAAGCAATAAGTATATTTGTAGGGACCCCGATACACACGGATCACAAACCTCCTGGGCATACCTCCCAACTGTCCCTTTTTCGGAGGGACAGTCCCTCTTTTGACAGCTCAACCAGCAGTCCCTCATTTGTACTGGAAAGTCCCTCTTTTCTCTGCACTGAACAGCCAGAAAAAGAAACAAAGTTTCTCACTTAATTGGCTTTTAGCAGAGAGCACAGAACAACTAACAGGTGCAAATAAGATACTTTGTAACAATTTTGAGACACAAAAACACAGTTTAGATAAGGAGAACTTTCATAACCTGGCAAATTTTGTAAAACAAACATGGTAATTAGGGGGTGTGGCCACAGAAAGGGGTGTGGTCAAAAATTGCTGTGCTACGTGCGGAAAAATTTTTTGTCCCTCTTTTTACTTCCAAAATGTTGGGAGGTATGCTCCTGGGTCATTGGGACTGGGAGAAAGGGTGCAGCTGTGGGTGACTCTTCAGCCCGCTCCCCTCTATAGGAGACAATGCAGAACATTCTATTGATTGATGAAGGGATGAGCTGGAACATTTCCAGATAAACAAGGAGAAATTTCACAGTCCGACAGAACAACAAATGGACTCGGCTGACAGCGGGGGGGACATGATATGATTTATTAGGCTTTTATTTACTCATCAGACTCTTGATGTCTTGAGTTTTTCTGCAATAAATTCAAAGCAACTAGTGGGTTTTATTCCTTTAAAAGTTTTTAAAAAAGTTTTTTCTCTGCCTAGCCCACTAATGATGACGTCACTTCCCGTTTCCAGCAACGGCACTTCCTGCTTTATGGTGGTCAGCGTGTCGCGGATCAGTTTGCAGATCAGGCAGTTGCGGGTCAGGTAGGTAAAAATGTGGGTGTGGGTGCGGGTACTCTACCGTAAGGTGGGGCCTTCATATTAAAGTGCTGGTTCACCTTCAAGTTAACGTTTAGTATGTTATAGAACAAACAATTCTAAGGAACTTTGTAATTGGTCTTCATTATTTATTTTTTAAAGTTTTTTTTTTATTATTTGGCTTCTTCTTTTGATGCTTTCCAGATATCAAATGGGGGTCACTGACCCCATCTAAAAACAAATGCTCAGTAAAGATACAAATTTATTGTTATTACTTCTTTTTATTACTCCTCTTTCTATCCAGTCTCTCCTATTCATATTCCAGTCTCTTAATCAAATCAATGCATGGTTGCTAGGGTATTTGGACTCTAGTAACCAGATTGTGCTGCTGAATAAAAAGCTAAATGACTCTAAAACCACAAATAATAAAAAGTGAAAACCAATATATCAGACTAAAAGTTAACTTAAAGGGGTTGTTCACCTTTGAGATAACTGTTAGTATGATATAGAGAGGGATATTCTCAGACAATTTGCCATTGGTTTTCAATTTTTTATTTGTAGTTTTTAAGTTGTTCAGCAGCTTTTTATTCAGCAGCTCTCCAGTTTGCAGTTTCCAAAATCTGGTTGCTAGGGTCCAATTTACCCTAGCAACCATTGACTTATTTGAATAAGAGACTGGGATATGAATAGGGGAGGGGCTGAGTAGAATGAGGAGTAATGAAAAAAGAGCAATAATAGATCATTTGTAGCTTTAAGGAGCATTTGTTTTTAGATGGGGTCAGTGACCCCCATTTGAAAACTGGGAAGAATCAGAAAAAGTAAATAATAATAATAATAAAAAAAACAATAAAAAGTAAATAATGAAGACCAATTGAAAGTTGCGTAGAATTGGCCATTCTATAACCTACTAAAAGTTATGTCCAATTTGTGCCCCCCTAGAACTGCTGCCGCCAAATTGGCCCTGTAATGTGTATGTTAGATAAGTGCAGGGAGATTCTCATGGCTAATCCCTTGTAAGTATCATTAAGCTTTAAATGATTGATAGAATTTTATGATACTGTGACTTTTAATTTCTACTTGTTTTCATTGTAATTTACTATAAAATTGTTTCATGAGTTTATGAATGAAGGCGATTATTTGTACTAATTAAGGAAAATAGAAGCCGTTTGTACAAACACCACGAGGAAAAAACGCCGACGACTGGAAGTACCGAGAGGCTCCGGTGAAGGATCCAAAGAAAACCCGACATCTATCAGCGCAACTCCCGTGTGCTAAAAATAAAAGATTGTCTCCCGCAAACCGGCATTACAGCAATGGATTCCCCTTGGCAACAGGCAGCGACATGTACAACCGGCAACAAGAGACGATCGCTACGACCAATCAGGACTGCGCGTATAATTCATTAAGGGCCGACTGCATGTGAGAGTCGCTAAGTGCAATTACCCGCAGACGATTCTTCAATTCCTGACGGTACTTCACTCTCCTCAGTTTAAAGCAACAGGTACAGTGAGCGCTGGGGACAGACGGAAGACGAGCCCTGCTCCCATATAAAAGGCAAACACATGGGCATCTAAGTGTGAGTAGATCTGATGTGCAATATTAACCGCTGTATAAAGGTGTAATACACTATCAGCCTTTTCTTCTTATAGCAATTTGTACATCCGCTTATTTGTTCAGCGCACCTCCTTTTGATCTCTGACTGACACGTGGACAAGTGGCTCCTCCCTCTGGTGCTGCTCATTGTTATTAGATTTGGATTTAGCGCCTTTTTTTAATCCATTGTAATTTTATCATTAAACTCAGGCTGCCGATGTTGTAGTGCCAGGGGCAGTGTCGGACTGGGCCGGCTGGACACCGGGAAAAAACCCATTGGGCCCCACAACTTTTTCCTGCAGTCACTGCCCGACGAAGGGCAAAAACAGTTGCGCACCTTCTTCCTGTATTGCCCGCAGCGCAGTGTGCCGGCTCAGAAAGGGAGGACGGAGGGGGGCCCTCAGACAGCAGCCCCGGGCCCCCCAGTCTGACCCTGGCCAGGGGTGCAATGCCACTCAATCACAGCCGCTCCTCCATTAGGGCTTATGAGGCCCCTTTGTTGGGATAACAGGAGGGCGAGGGAATTTATAAAAAATTTAGACTTTTTTAAAGGACAGAATATTCAAATTGGTAAAAAAAAAAAATATACCAGTTTCCTAATCTGTTACCCCAATGGAGCATCCAAGTGTTGGAGAGCTGATTGGTGCCATTTTCCCTGTGCCCCCAGGCAGGGCATTCCTAAAGGTGGCCATACACTGAGAGATCCGCTCGTTTGGCGATGTCACCTTGAGATGGGCAATATCTGGCTGATCCGATCATGGGCCCTAGGGCCCAACGATCAGATCCTAACGAATAGCAATGGGCGGTCGGATCGCGGGACCCCATCAATGAATAGATGCGGCTGCGATCCGATGGGATTTTTCGTCCCATCTGATCGAGAAGATCTCGATCGGTGAAGCCCGTCGGGGGGCCCCATACACGGGTCAATAAGCTGCCGACACGGCCTGTCGGCAGCTTTTATCGGCCCGTGTATGGCCACCTTTAGAGTCTGAGTACCCCAGGGTAGAGCCCTGCAGGGTGTTGGGTACCCCCCCAAAAAAGCAGCGAACCTGTAGGAAGGACTTTCAGATGCAGGTTGGGGGTCTGAGGGTTTGCAGGTCAAGTTCTGGATCTTAGCAAGTTTTATTCCTTTAAAAATGTTTTTTTCCTGCCTAGCCCACTTCTGATGACGTCACTTCCCGTTTCCAGCAACGGCACTTCCTGCTTTATGGTGGTCAGCGAGTCGCGGATCAGTTTGCAGATCAGGCAGTTGCGGGTCAGGCAGGTAAAAATGTGGTTGTGGGTGCGGGTACTCTACCGTAAGGTGGGGCCTTCATATTAAAGTGGTGGTTCACCTTCATTCTTCCTCACATCACTCAACCTCTATTCTCCAAGTCTCTTTTCTTTACATACTATAATCTATTAATCCATCTATTTAGCGTCTTTGTTCTCATAGAAATTGATAATGACCATGAAATAGGCCAAATGATTAGAAGCAAGAGGGCCCACTGACACCTAGGCCCACCGGGAGTTTTCCTGGTATCCCTGTGGGCCAGTCCGACACTGGAGTGGGAGAAAGGGTGCAGCTGTGGGTGACTCTTCAGTCCGCTCCCCTCTATAGGAGACAATGCAGAACATTCTATTGATTGATGAAGGGATGAGCTGGAACATTTCCAGATAAACAAGGAGAAATTTCACAGTCCGACAGAACAACAAATGGACTCGGCTGACAGCGGGGGGGACATGATATGATTTATTAGGCTTTTATTTACTCATCAGACTCTTGATATCGAGTTTTTCTGCAATAAATTCAAGGCAACAAGTGGGTGTGAGACAAAGTAACATGTTTTATTCCTTTAAAAGTTTTTAAAAATGTTTCTTTTTTCTTCCTAGCCCACTTCTGATGACGTCACTTCCCGTTTCCAGCAACGGCACTTCCTGCTTTATGGTGGTCAGCGTGTCGCGGATCAGTTTGCAGATCAGGCAGTTGCGGGTCAGGTAGGTAAAAATGTGGGTGTGGGTTGGGGTACTCTACCGTAAGGTGGGGCCTTCATATTAAAGTTAATACTTCAAGTTAACGTTTAGTATGTTATAGAACAAACAATTCTAAGCAACTTTTCAGTTAGTCTTCATTATTTCTTCTTCTTCTGATGCTTTCCAGATATCAAATGGGGGGTCATTGACCCCATGTAAAAAAAATTCTCAGTAAGGCTTCAAATGTATTGTTATTGCTACTTTTTATTACTCCTCTTTCTATTCAGGCCTCTCCTATTCATATTCCGGTCTCTTAATTAAATCAATGCGTGGTTGCTAGGGTAATTTGGAACCTAGCAACCAGATTGTGGAAACTGCAAACTGTAGAGCTGCTGAATAAAAATCTAAATGACTCTAAAACCACAAATAATAAAAAGTGAAAACCAATATATCATACTAAAAGTTAACTTAAAGGGGTTGTTCACCTTTGAGATAACTGTTAGTATGATATAGAGAGGGATATTCTGAGACAATTTGCCATTGGTTTTTATTTCTGGTTTTTGAGTTATTTAGCTTTTTATTCAGCAGCTCTCTAGTTTGCAGTTTGCAATATCGGGTTGCTCTGCTCCAAATTACCCTAGCAACCATTCATTTATTTGAATAAGAGACTGGAATATGAATAGGAGAGACCTCAATACAAAGAGGAGTAATACAAAAAGAGCAATAATAGATTATTTGTAGCTTTACTGAGCACTTGTTTTTAGATGGGGTCAGTGACCCCCATTTGAAAATTCTGAAGAATCAGAAAAAAAGGTAAATGAAAAACAATAAAAAGTAAATAATGAAAACCAATTGAAAAGTTGCATGGAATTCACCATTCTATAACCTACTAAAAGTTAACTGAAAGCTGAACAACCCCTTTAATGGACAAGTGGAAAACCAGGTGATTTGCATGAACTTCCGAGAGGTTATCTCAGTTCCACTTACAACTCTTAGGGCCCCAGGCCACCAATGTTTTTAACTCTTAGGGCCCCAGGCCACCAATGTTTTTAACTCTTAGGGCCCCAGGCCACCAATGTTTTTAACTCTTAGGGCCCCAGGCCACAACGTTGTTAACTCTTAGGGCCCCAGGCCACCAATGTTTTTAACTCTTAGGGCCCCAGGCCACCAATGTTTTTAACTCTTAGGGCCCCAGGCCACCAATGTTTTTAACTCTTAGGGCCCCAGGCCACAATGTTGTTAACTCTTAGGGCCCCAGGCCACCAATGTTTTTAACTCTTAGGGCCCCAGGCCACCAATGTTTTTAACTCTTAGTGCCCCAGGCCACCAATGTTTTTAACTCAATCGCTTTAGCAGGAACCCCCCAACCCAAAAGGATGTCTCATAACCTGGAGAAAGTGGTACCCAAAAAACAAATCCAGCTTAGTCATTGGCCAATATCAAGCTCCTTCATATACTAAATGTCTGGTATAGTGACAATAGGCTGGTGGGAAGTGGATGTAATTCCAGTGTTAAGAAAGGGGCCTTGGACTTGAATGGAAATGCTGTTACATTGTGGCCTATGGAGTAAAGCAATATTCTAGTCCCCTCCAATAATTAGAGATCAGTATGTGTCCCTATGTCTTTCAGCCCCGTCATGTACATATTAATCAATTAACCCTGCAGAGATATTAACCCATTCCCTTCTTCAACTAAACCCCTGTATCAGCACCACCACCCAGTTTTACCCTCACACAACCGCTCAGTCATCTTTAGTAGAACGAGGCACAGGAGCCCCTTCCCTCAATATTCACCATAGGGATTAAAGAAAAACACAGAGACATATTTATGGAGAAACCTGGCGGTGAGCACAGGATTTATTATAATTAATAGGCAATTTATATTTGGGATTCCCTAACAGTGGATGATCCAGAGGAAGGAGAAAAACCCTAGAGTGCTATTGGGGCCAATCTGCACTGAAGGTAAAAATTCCTTCCTGACTCCTAGAAACGGCAGTCGGTTCTACACCCTGGATCATGGCTAGACCCCCCCGGCCCCCTACCTATACACCCCTACCTCCTATTCACCCCTCACCTATACACCCCCCCTCAACCTTCTCCTATACACAACCCCCTACTCTCCCTCCTATACACAACCCCCTACTCTCCCTCTTGTACACAACCCGCTTCTCCCCCTCCTGTACACAACCCGCTACTCCCCCTCCTGTACACAACCCCCTACTCCCCCTCCTATACTCAACCCCCTACTCTCCCTCCTATACTCAACCCCCTACTCTCCCTGCTGTACACAACCCCCTACTCTCCCTCCTGTACATAATCCCCACTCTCCCTCCTGTACATAACCCCCACTCTCCCTCCTATACGCCAACCCCTACTCTCCCTCCTGTACACAACCCCCTACTGTCCCTCCTATACACAACCCCCTTCCTTTCCTCCTATACTCAACCCCCTACTCTCCCTCCTGTACACAACCCCCTACTCTCCCTCCTGTACATAACCCCCACTCTCCCTCCTGTACATAACCCCCAACTCTCCCTCCTATACATAACCCCCACTCTCCCTCCAGTACATAACCCCCTACTCTCCCTCCTGTACATAACCCCCACTCTCCCTCCTGTACATAACCCCCAAACTCTCCCTCCTGTACATAACCCCCACTCTTCTTCCTGTACACAACCCCCTAATCTCCCTCCTATACACAACCTCCTACTGTCTCTCCTGTACACAACCCCCACTCTCCCTCCTTTACACAACCCCCACTCTCCCTCCTGTACATAACCCCCTACTCTCCCTCCTGTACACAACCCCCTACTCTCCCTCCTATACACAACCTCCTACTGTCTCTCCTGTACACAACCCCCACTCTCCCTCCTTTACACAACCCCCCACTCTCCCTCCTGTACATAACCCCCTTCTCTCCCTCCTGTACACAACCCCTCACTCTCCCTCCTGTACATAACCCCCACTCTTCTTCCTGTACACAACCCCCACTCTCCCTCCTGTACACAACCCCCCACTCTCCCTCCTGTACACAACCCCCCACTCTCCCTCCTGTACACAACCCCCCACTCTCCCTCCTGTAGACAACCCCCTACTCTCCCTGCTATACATAACCCTAACTCTCCCTCCTATACACAACCCCCACTCTCCCTCCTGTACATAACCCCTACTCTCCCTCCTGTACACAACCCTACTCTCCCTCCTGTACATAACCCCCTACTCTCCCTCCTATACACAACCCCCTACTCTCCCTCCTATACACAACCCCTACTCTCCCTCTTGTACATAACAGACAGACACACACAGACATACGCTCTCGGGATAGGTAGGTTGGAAGGAAAGGATTCAGGCCATGGTGGTGGGTCGGCGGCAGCAGGTGAGTTTTTGGGTGGAATTCTGAAAAGAAAAGATTTAGAAAATGTTAAGATAAGAATAAAGACAAACACTTGTTTCTTTATGATATTAAAGCTCAGTGTTGCTTTAAGAGCACACTATTTGTTGGGCCTTTGGGACTGTTTGGGTCTCTCTACACATGGAATGCCAGGGCCTCTTATGAATCTCAGTCTGAGCCTGTGCCATTTATTCTTTTATACTCTTTGATCAGCTGGTGCCAGTCCATTAGCCAGTGGCAACCCATTTCCAAAGGTGGATATCTAAGCCAGATGTCCAGCAGCCCTGTAAGAGTTACCTGCCTCCCCTGTTATTGGCCTACTATACAATCAACACTTTATCTGCCGACTTAGATCCCTGTCAGCAACCTCTTACACCCTAAAGGCAGCCAAACATTGGTCTATGGGGTGCGCCCTCAAAGTGATCAGCCTGCGGGCTCAACAGACAGGGTGTATGACTTCCTTTCTATTGTTCTGCAGTTCACGGCCCTAAGGGCCCAGCAAGAATGAACGCTCAGTTTAGCTGTGCTAGTTGAGGAGAAATTCTGCCAAAGTTGGGACATGTGGCGAAGGAAGGGGGTGAAGGGGGAGGATACTTAACCGGTTTTAAGGCACCAGTAACATCAAAACATTTTTTTTAAAAAATTCCGTCTTAGAATACAACAAAATAAAAACACCAAGACAAATTAAACTTTAAAATCACAAAAAGTCCACTTCCGCTTCTGTCAGAAAAGGCGAAGGGGCGACCATTCATTCTTCGGCACTTGATTCTCCTCCCTGGCATTCACTGACAGCAGCATGTGAGAGGGAACAAGGGACCTAAGCAGCAGCAGTGAGCGCCCGTCTCCTGCACCGTGTATCTTCCCACCTCAGCGACTACCGGGTCCATTATTGAGCCTGACTCGTGCAATCTGAGTGAGGGTGAGCGCAACAGCAGCAGCTGCAGAGTTGGGGTTGGCCCTGCCTTGGTTGAGAATAAGCCATGAGCCTGCCTCACTCCTCGAGTGCCCTGGCTTTGCATGAGATGTAGTTCGGGCCAGGAGCAGGGATGGCTATCTTGGAGAGCTTGTAGACCGAGGGTCTGTGCACGTAGGATCACCAAAGTGGAGCTCATCCAGGAGCATCATTCAGGTCGTTGCATTCGCCTCCTCTCCCGGGGTTGATAGTTGAGTCCTCTGCCTCATTGGACTTCTTGCCTCCTCGGGCTAGCGCATGGGCACCATGCTTCATTCTGCTTGGGAGGCCCTGTGCTCAAGCCGATCTAAGCACCAGCTTGTAGCACCCATCGCTGTCAGTTCATCCCCGGCCTCTGCCTCCTCTTCCCCTCTTGCTCTCTGCCACGACAACCCTGCCGCCAGCAACTCTCCCCCGTACTTTGCGCACATGTTGGCGGCGGCCAGAGACTCAATGGTTGTACCCAGGCCCGGGACTGGCAATCTGTGGGTTCTGGCAAATGCCAGAAGGGCTGCCATAAGATGCCATAGAAGTCACTATTTGGTGGGCTAGGTGGGGAGCTCAACATGGACGAGTCGCTGAGTGTGGGAGACACGGTGCAGGATTAGTGACTAGCGCTGGTTTGGGTTCTCAGGTCCGGGCATTACTCTCGCTAAGAGCTAGTGTGCGCTGGTCTTTTTCCTTTCCTCGCGGGACCCCCCTGAAACTGGCGAAGTCCAGCCAGTCGGGTGCCTTAGTGCCAATCTCCCTCTCAGTCTATGACTTGAAACAGTTGCTCCTGGTATAACTGGTCGTGTAAGAGGGCAACTCCATAACTAGAGCTTAGATCCTTTCAGCTGCCCCGTGTCTTGAGTGGGATTTTGGCCCAGACAGTAGCAGCAGCCCGGATGCCCTCTTCCTCTGCTGAGACTCTGTACTCAAGAACGGTATTAGTTACACCGCAGCAGGTGATCTGTACAATATAGCTCCCTGATGGAGCAGGCCGCTTCACATGCTGTAATACAACATGAGAGATAGACAAGAGAAGAAATCCAGCGCCTCACAGTGGATGGCTCGCACCTGCGCCTTTTCTGAACTGGAACGGGTGAGTTTCAGTTAAGTTATTTGCTTAATAAAGGCTTTGTAAGTTTAAGTTTTATTTGTCTGGTGGTTTACTTTTTTCGTGTATACTAACAAAATTTTGATGTTATGGTCCTTTAATAGTTTGCATACGCAATAATTTAATGGTTCAGGTACGCGATACATGGAAAATCGGAATTGGTTCTACCTGCCCATGCTACTGAATTGTATAAGTCTATAAAGTGTATTAGCGCCAATGTCAGGGCTAATAATCCCATTAAGCGCAAGATAAACCCACTGGACATACCTGCAAAAAAATATCAAATGACCAAAGTTAATTCTTACTGCAGGAAACCCATTTGTGGGGCACAGGCTCTGAGGTGCCCCTGGTGGGAGGTTTTTGCTACCAGCCCATACTCCACCACTCTCTTCTGGGTAGCAATACGAATACAAAAAGTGACCCTTTAGATTTAAATCATCAAACAGACAAACAAAGGGCAGATACATACTTTATACATGGCTTTCCTAATCTCAAGAGGTGGTGCTTGCCTCTATAATTGTACCTCCCCCTTACACAGATGGATATAATGCCCTTATAGCCCCCAGCATGGATTAGGGGCGACTGCGTAGAGATGGAAGGACAGTCTCGACCCCCCCACACAAATCTATTAGCCATAACAGAGCGGCTGCCTAGTGGAAGCATGGAGGACATTACCACCCGGGTTAAGCAATACTCATTGCTTTCTCCACCTCACATATGGTCCTGTCACGAATAGATCATGCCTTTCTAACCAAAAGAGCGCCAACATGGTGAAGAGTATTAACATTACCTGTCGAGAGGCATCATAGACTACGTCCCCATTGAATTAGATTGAGGGCTAAAGCCCAGCAAAGCAGACAGGTGTTCTTTTAATCCTCTCTGGTTGCACCTACTAAAAATCAGGATAGAGTAGAAGAAACCATTACCAGACCTTTTAGGGGCCATTGAGGATTCAGACAACCACCTCAATGGGTGGGAGGCGCCTGAAAGGGCATCTCTGTAGTTCTTTCATGTAGAAATCAATGCCTACAAGGGTCAATATGCCATTAGGCAACAACAGCTAGAACAGAAGTAAATTAGGATAGAAACACAAGTCGCTAATACATCCACAAATCAAGGATTTGAGGAACTGAAATCAGCTGCAAGAGGCGGTTGCAGACTATATGACTGAAAAGGCAAAGCAACAGTACCTTTTCTCCAAAGTAAATATTCTCGAGCACGGAGAAAAAGCAGGGGAAAATGCTAGCCATTGTCCAGACAATACTCAACACCCCTGCTATCACTCCTCCTAAAAGACGCAAATCGGGAATCCAACCGCAGATCCGTTGGAAATACAAACTATTCTAAAGGGCTTCTACTCCAAGCTGTACTCGTCCACCCTAGCCCCCGCAGATATGCCAGGGGTAGAAGCATTCCTTAACTCGGTGCAGCTTCCCCAACTAATTCCTGAGTATCGAGAGTACCTGGAGTCAAGTATATCCCTAATTGAGGTGCAAGAGGCCATTGATTCTTTCCCTAATGGGGAAAGCTGAGGGTGCTGATGGATTGCCCATAGAGCCCTGTATAAGGTCTGGAGTACATTAATTCCCAAAAACCTGTCCCCTATCCAAGCACTCCTCATGGTGCCTGTCAAAGCTAACAGACTAACCTCAACCCCATTTTAGGAATGTCAAGTGGTCTATCCAAGATTACCCATCTAATGGGAATTTCAAATGTTCACCCGTCTACCCCGCTATGGGGGAAATGCCAACCTGGGCGGAGTGTGGAGCTAAAGCCCCCAGAAGGTTGGTTAGACAAAGGGGTACGCACAATAGATGATGTATGGTGACATGACAAACCCCTTGCATTCTCCGAACTTGAGCTGGTAGGGCCATCCCCTCATCCCATTGGTTATTCTATATGAGGCTCAGGTTAAAGCTAACAAAGTGGTACAAAGAGAAGCCCCGGGAAATAGCTGGGCACCTAATCATTGCACTAATAAATACAGAAAAGACCCAGGGCATAAGTTCAAGGGTGTACAAACTGATCTGTAAGTACCGACACAAGGATAAAGCCTTAAAATGCAGAGAGCAAGGGAAAGGGATCTTGGAGTCCTTACTGATACGCAGTTCGGCTGCGCTTAAAGCCCCGTCTCAAGTGTCCTTCATTCCTAGGCACAGAATATTACAGCTGTACCTCCTACATAGGGACCTACTACACGAGGAGCAGACTAATGTTCCCCAATCTCTCACCACAATGTCTTAGATGCAAACAAGCAGTGGGGGATCTACTACATACCCTTTGGAGTTGCCCCAAGCTTCAGGCATACTGGAGCGAGACACTGGAGATCCTAGAGGAAGTAACGGGGAGGGATAACCTAAATGACCCTAAACTATGCGTATTAAATATACAGTCAGATACTATTGTGGACTCTCAAGGGGCTCTATTCCTAAGTAAAGCTCTATTTCAAGTGCGTAGAATCATTACCCTTAACTGGAAAGCAGAGGCCCCGCCAGTAGTAGCACATTGGATAACTGAGGTGTCTAATCTGGCCAACACAGAGTTCATGTTAGCCAAATATAAGGGCTGGATAAGTTCCATAGGATATGGGACCCCTGGCTAAGGAAATACCCCCCGCAGAGGTACTGGAGCTGTGATTATTTGTAAAATAAACTCTGTCAGGGTAAAGTATAGTGTGACCGGACATAAGTAGATATTAGCTAGAACTGGATCATTATTGTCTCCTGTAATGGAATATTGTTGTCAAGCTCATACGTATATCCTACTGAATGTGATGTATAAATTTGCTTATGTTCAATAAAATTTACCTGAAACAAATAAAAGTTAACTCAAAGGTGAACAACAACCTTTAAGTTAACTTTTAGTATGATATTTTGGTTTCCATTTTTTATTATTCGTGGTTTTTGAGTTATTTAGCTTTTTATTCAGCAGCTCTCCAGTTTGCAGTTTCCAATATCTGGTTGCTAGGGTTCAAATTACCCTAGCAACCATGAATTGACGTGAATAAGAGACTGCAATATGAAAGGCAGAGGCCTAAATAGAAAGATGAGCAATAAAAAGTAGGAATAACAATAATTTGTAGCCTTACTGAGCATTGGTTTTAGATGGAGTCAATGACCCCCATTTGAAATCTGGGAAAAAGTCAGAAGAAGGCAAATATTAAAAAAAAACGATGAAAAATAAATAACGAAGACCAAAAGTTGCTTAGAATCGCCCATTCTATAAAATACTAAAAGTTAACTCAAAGGTGAACCACAACTTTAGTATGGTGGCCCAACCCTGGGGAAGAGTCCTGCGTGGAAACAATTTTTAATACCAAGACCTGTAACCCACACCCACATTTTTACCCTACCTGACCCGCAACTGCCTGATCTGCAAACTGATCCACGAAAAGCTGACCACCATAAAGCAGGAAGTGCCGTTGCTGGAAACCAGAAGTGATGTCATCATTAGTGGGCTAGGCAGAAAAAAACATTTTTAAAACACTTTTAAAGGAATAAAACTTGATAAGATCCACAACTTGACCTGCAAACCCTCAGACCCCCAACCTGCATCTGAAAGTCCTTCCTACATCCTACAGGTTCGCTGTTTTTTGGGGGGGGTACCCAACACCCTGCAGGGCTCTACCCTGGGGTACTCAGACTCTTAGGACTGCCCTGCTGGAGCACCAGGAAAATGGCACCAATCAGCTCTCCAACACTTGGATGCTCCATTGGGGTAAAAGGCGGATAAATTATAGTCCCTCGTGCCCAGTGTGTTTACAGTTGACAAACAAACCCATTTATTGTGGAGGAGAAAACGTGTCTTTGCTGATAGAAGTGAATCCTTGTAGGTCTGCTCTATGGACTCCCATTCAATAATCACACGCAATAACATGGAAATAATTATTCTGGCCGGGAGATTCTAATAGCTTTTAGTCTTCTATCCTGCAAAGTTGCTCAGAGACGCCGTTGTGGTTTCCGATGGTGTGTGTGTGGCAAGGTTGTGTTGCGTTCTTATCTGAGGTTCCAGACTGTAGAGCTTGAACACCCTGGGGGCAGTGACAGATGAAAGCCTGAAGGGTAGCTAGGGTGAGATTTGGGGGAGAAAGCATATTTGTTCTCCTACGTACCCCTGAAATGCCAAGTTTTGAAGGCCAGTTAGGATAAGATGTTGGGTGTCTTTTTTTCCTAGATATCACTGAAAGATCATCTTGAAGGCCAAGTAGGTTAAGCCTTTTTGGTGAATGTCTATTTTCTGTCCTACATACCCTGAAAGACAATTATGAAAGCCAGTTAGGGTAAGATTTAAGGTAAGCGTTACTGATCTAGTTACCCCTGAAAAGCCACTTGAAAGGCCAATTTCAGTGAGATTTGGGGTGAAGTTATCTGATGTCCTAGATATGTACGTACTATGGGGGAAAATCACTAACGGGCGAAAATTCGCCAGCGACGGCTTCATCGCCTTGCCACACTTCGCCAGGCGCAACTTCACACAGACAACAATAATTCACCAAGTTGCGAAGTTTCGTTGCCACCGCCAAACACTTGTGAAGTTGCGCTGTTACTACGGCAGGCATAGCGAAGTTGCACTAGCGTTAGTGCATATGGCGGGAAGTTAAATTTCAATGGACGTATATGTTGCAGCAAATACATTACACTACAGAAGCCCAGGGAACCTTAAGAAATAAATAAAGTTGTTATATTGCCCTACACATGAGCCCACAGTATAGTTTATGTGCCATATGTAAGGCCCGGACTGACTATCTGTTGGTTCTGGCAAATGCCAGAGGGGCTGCTGTAAGTTGCCATAGACAGTCACTATTTAGTGGGCTGATGGGGGGCTGCTTGGGCCTCTGTGTACTTGAATGCCAGGGCCTATTGTGAATCTCAGTCCGGACCTGTAAGGAAATGTAGGGGGAAAGGAGGGTACCAAAAAAAAAATGTACATCTCTTTTAGCCTATCACCCTGTAAAAAGGAAAAGACGCCATTGTTTTTTTTTTGGACCAAGTCCTATCTACTCTATTGCATTTCGCCTGGTCTGAGGTGGCGAAGGCAAGTCTGGTGATAGAGTTAACGTTCAGTAAAAACATAAACTCATTGAATTTGCGTAGTAACGCTCTTTCGCCAGAGGGAAAACACACCTGCCGTTAGAGTGTGAAGTTGCGCTAGAGTCCATCTCCTAATTATGCCGGTGCCCATTAGTAAATTGGCGAAGTGCCAAAATGACGTCACGCTGGCGAATTTTCTCCAGCATTAGCCACTTTGCCCTTTAGTTAATTTGCCCCTATGGCTTAATAGCTGATGATTTCTTATATCGTAGATACCTCTGAAAGACCATCATGAAGGCCAATTAGGGGAAAATGTGGGTCAAGTGTCTGTTTGATGTCCTAGATACCCCTGAAACATCATCTTGAAGGCCATCGGGGGCCAGTTAGGGTGAGATTTGGGAAGAATGCCCTGGATACAAAACTCTATGATGGTTCGTTAGGGTGGAATTTGGGGTCTAATGTTTGAAACCATGGCTGATAGACATTGATATTTCCTACATCTGGAACTTTGTTATGAACTAAAGAGGGGGGGGCTGAACAAAAGCAGGACCTCCTACTACAGGATCTATCTTTTTATCTCCCTCTCTCTATCTGTCTGTATCCACCATTCACCAGTCTACTTCTATCTATGCATCTCATATGATCTCTCTCTCAATGTATCTGTCTCAATCTCTCCATATACAATTCATTGATTTCCTTTAAGTTATATAAATAGAATACATTAGAGCAAAGAATAATAAGTTAACAAATATAATTCTAACCCGTCTCTTGCTTGAACGTTCTGTAACCCAAAGCCTGGCCAGCGGCACCCAAAGTCATTGCTGTGAAGGTGCAATTGTCACGGGGGCCTATCGGCTCTCAGCGAGGGAAGTCCGGACCTAGGAGGAAACTTCTGGTTAAAGTCTAAGATCACGGTACAGAAGGGATCAAGAATAAACGTAGTCAAGATACAGGCAATAGTTCAAAAGGCTGGCGGCAATAATCAAAACAGAAAAATCCAATAATCAGCAATCACAGGAAAATAGAAACAGCCAGGAATGAAGTAGCCACATCCTACAATCGGGCATTGAACCCGTGACCTTGGTGTCCTTGTATTTTAAATTTTGGCACCAGACACATCATCACGCATCTGCACACCGGCGTCCAGGGTCGACTGGGGGGCCTTGGGCCCACTGGGACCTCTGTCCAGGGCCCCCTCTGGCCCCCCTACTGTGAGGTGCCGATCGGGCCACACACATGAATGAGCACACAGCGCACATGCGCGAACAGCGGGCGCATGCGCAGACGGCGCCGAAAGAAAACTTTTTTTTTAGAATTCCTATATCAGAAGAGGGGTCTGGCCCTGCGGGGCCCATGAGGGTCGGTGGCCCACCGGGTTTTTCCCGGTTTCCCGCCGGGCCAGTATGACACTGCCGGCGTCACTAGGCTGATGTCCACGTGGTGGCTATGGGTGCCGTCATCTTGGAAGCGGCGCTGTAGAGGAACGGTGAGCCCTGACAGCAATGCCCTCTCAGTGGGAGGCCATAAGTACCCACTTCTCTCTCTCTCGGCAGCCCTATCTCTAACCCCCTTTTGCTCTCACCTGATTGTTTTCCATTAAGGGCGACAAATTTTTATTTGTGGATTGCTCTTCATGCTGCATTAGCTTAAGGGGGTCGAGTACTCTCCCCTCAAGCCTTACTCTCCCCTCATACAATACTCTTCCATCATACAATACTCTCCCCTCATACAGTACTCTCCGTTCATTCAGTATTCTCCCCTCATCTGTACTCTTCCTTCATACATTACTCTCCCCTCAACGCGTCGGGCAGGGTTGACAGGTCTAATTATAAACCACCAGCAACCCTGGCGTTGGCATTTGAATTCTCGGATCACAAGGTAAACAAACAATATCCTACACTTTAATACACAGTACTCTCCCCTCGTACTGCACTCTCCCCTCATCTATACTCTTCCCTCATACAATACTGTCCCCTCATACAGTACTCTTTCCTCATAAAGTACTCCCCTCGTACTGCCTCTCCCCTCGTACTGCACTCTCCCCTCATACAGTACTTTCCCCTTATACAGTACTCTTCCATCATACATTACTCTTCCCTCAATGCAGGGTTGCCAGGTCTAATTTTAAACTACCAGCCTGGCAACCTTGACGTTGACATTTGAATTCTCGCATACATGGTAAACACACAATACCCACTTTATTATAAAGAATAGGTGGGATACATAAACTACTTGAGCGCCTAGTCTACAACCGACTAACCTCATTCCTCTCTGACAATAACCTGCTGTACCCCCTACAATCTGGTTTTAAGCCACAACACTCCACTGAAACTGCACTGACTCGACTAACTAATGACCTTTTAACCGCTAAAGCCAACAATCATTTCTCACTACTAATACTACTTGATCTCTCAGCTGCATTTGACACTGTAGATCACCATCTCCTCCTCCAGTCCCTGCACTGGCATCCGCTACCTTTCAGAATCAAATTCAAATTAATGACCCTGACTTCAAAGCACTTCATAACTCTACCCCACCCTACATCTCTGAACTCATCTCTATATACTCACCCAACCACTTACTACTCTCCTCTACTGACCTGCTACACAACTCTTCTCTCATTACCTCCTCACATGCTCACATTCAAGACTTTGCAAGGGCTGCACCCCTCCTCTGGAACTCTCTCCCATGGTCTGTCCGACTTTCTCCCAACTTTTTCTGCTTTGAAGAAATCTCTTAAAACGCACTTCTTTCGAGAAGCCTCCCCTCACTCTGCTTAACTACCAAATGCAACACCACATACAGTACCACATTTCTTGTCCCAGCTCCTACTCAATTCCCTATATACACCCCAATAAAACTATTGATGCTTCTATCAGCAGCTATTAAGCTCCATCACTGCACTCTTAAGTTATATACCTTATGGCATCTAATTATCTACATCCCATGCTGTTGTTGAACTACACATCCCAGGCTGTTATTAAACAACACTTTAATATATAAGCTAAAGTTGGTATTTAAACTTACTGTGAGGCTGGTTTACACTATTTATGTACTTAATGTGATGTATTCAATAGGCAGTCGCTTAGTTCTCACGTCATAGTTGTGACTGCTGTTTTTCCCGCCAGTACATAGATATAAGGCTCGTTTTAATACTATGTTAGCACTTTGAGAAAGGCCTCGTTGGGCCCAAACGTTAGTCTGTAACCTGCATTAAAGCTATCTATAATCGTTTACTCCCTGAGAGTGTGGTTCTTTTTAGAAGATTATATATATATATATATATATATATATATATATATATATATATATATATATATATATATATATATGAAATTAAGCACCTAATCTGTTATATAAGAGCGATTATATCGCAAGGTAGAAAACTTCTAATGAAAAGAAACACGATTGCTTTACAACAGGAGATGTAGTAACAATTTGTAACTTATGAACTTGCAACTTGTGAACTTTATGATACATTTAACTAATATGAAGTCGTGTAGTGATGTGCGGGTCGGGTTTTTCTCCGCGCCCGCCTGAGCCTGACTTCTGACTTCCCTTTATAGACCCAACCCGCTGATGATGTCACAAAAGGGCGGGGTGAGCAGGCGCAGGGGATATAAAGCCAGAAGCCGGCAGTTGAAGTTGAGGATCGGGGTCGGTGGGGTGCGGGGTCGGCCTGAACCGGGTCCAGCAGGTATTGGGCCGGCACGCATATCACTACTATGAAGTCTAGATTGTTTTTTAACCATTTTTTCAATGTATTGATAATTGCCATGTTAATTGATAGAATAGAAAATAGAATAGAAAATACCGCTCTGACTCACCGCTAGCCTTCTTTGCAATACAGGCGGCCCATGGATCTGTCTCTGGGCGCTGGATTCTCTTGGCGTCCCACACCTCACTGAATAGGAAGAAGAAAAGACAACGTTTCTGCTCACCGGAGTGCTTTAAAATAAAAAAATCTTTATTGTTCCATAATAACGGACATGCTAATGATTAAGGCCGTCTGTGCCCGAAACGCGTCAAGCTAGACGTGCTGTGTGCCCATTACTATGGATCAATAAAGATTTTGGATTTTAAAGCACTCTGGTGTGCGGAAACTTTGCCTATGTTAATTGATATGACAAGTTCCTTGGGAGGGGTTTTCTCTTGGGTATAAGACACATGGTGGTATAATGGATACTGAGGTCTCTGAGAAGTACGTTGTTGCGAAATGCGTTAGACCTTGGATGCTGATTTTTAACCAAAAAAAATAATAAAGATGGATGTTTTTTTTAAACCGATGCTGAATTGAGCGATCCTTAACCTTCGGAGTGCGCTGCAACACTTTTTTTTTTCCAACACTTGGTGAAATTGTTTCCCTTAGCGACAGACTTGGGGCAGCAGCCCCCGAGTCAGACCACAAATCGGCTAAGCCAATCCATATATTTTACCTGTAAATGAGTGTCGGGTGGCCTGTGTGCGGGGGATTAACTTGAAATCATAAGTGTAGGGCTCGGGCCAAGAGCACCCGGGCCACGTGGATTGAACAGTGAGCGACTATAGAACCCAAAGGCCTAATTATAGTTGGATTGGTGGGAGTTTAATAGACAAAGAGGATATAGCCGCTACGGGTGCTGGATATATGTATATATATAATTTGTGTGCTATGAACAACAGCAGCAGCACTGATTGGAACCCTGGCTGATGAATGAATGGATCCAACAGACTCAATAGGCCACACATACAAAGCAATACTCAGTGTACTTAATAGGCTGTGTATGTACTGCACATCTAATTAGAAATAAATGCCATATAAACCTCACTCATCAAAAGGGGACACTTCCCCTTTAAGAGTAGGGAACAGAGGTGACTTCACCCAGGCGTTGTGACAGTTGGTTCAGTCCGTTGGTTGGCCCTGTGGTGAGAGGTAAGTGGACTTTCCCTCTGGGAGATTTATTGCCAAAAAACTTTATTTTAGTGCAAAAAGAGGCAGGAATTTGGGCAATGTTTTTCCCCCGGACTAGTGGGTGTTGCACCTCTCACTGATTTTAGTGAATTTAGAGAATTTTTCCCTAAAATGTGCTTGGGAGGAGCCTTTAATCTTAGTGCTGGTTGGGAGACACAGACCAGGATTTGGCAGTTATACAGGACTGTCAGCAAATATTCACATTTATTAATGAAGGGAACATTTGGGGACCCCTGTACCTCACCATAAGCTGCTTAATTTGTGTTCCCAGTACTGACAGGCTCCTTAGAGATTTGCCCCTCTGCCCCCTGGTATCTGCCCCCAGCCCTGCTCTTATGTACCAACATTGTAGCTAAATACATGTTCCCTTTATCCAAGTCTGGAACTAGGGGTGGGAAGCAGAGGCACGTGCCATGGGGACAGTAGGGGGTGATAGTAAATGAGCGGGAGGGACATACAGCAGGTCCCATAGAAGAGAGGTGACTTTACCCATAGGGATTTGACAGTTGGTTTTGTCCGTTGGTTGGCTCTGGGTTAAGTGTATATTCTCTCCAAGACATTTTTTTGCCAAATATCCCTTAAATTAGTGAAAAATTAGATAGTTGGTGCCCCCCAGTCTGTAACTAGGGGTGGAAAGCAGAGGCACGAGCCATGAGGACAGTAGGGGGTGATAGTAAATGAGTGGGAGGAACAGCAGGTTCCACAGAAGAGAGGTGACTTTACCAATAGGGATTTGACAGTTGGTTTAGTCCGTTGGTTGGCTCTGGGTTAAGTGTATATTCTCTCTGGGGTTATTTGACAAATAACATTTACAACAATAAAAAAAAAAGGGACCAGGACCTGACAAAGCTCAAGTTTAGGGGACAATAGATCTCTGTCTTCCTCTGTATTATATAGGAAATATTAAGCGCTAAATTCATTAACTTGCCTTTTTATTCTCTTTTCTATACAGATTGCTACAGAGCTTTTCCTGCTTTTTTTGGACTGATTTTGCTGCTACACCTGCCTGATAACACCTGGGTTTATTTTTGGCTTCTCCATTGTTCAGTCACATCCATCTTCATCTGAACAGTGTAAGAGAGAGCCAGGGGTTCCTTAGGGAGACCCCCTTGGGGTGCCCCGGCCTTGGGCCGCCCCCTATTTTTTTTTAACATCAGAGAATCTTCTTGAAGAGGTAAATCTTGCAAATTCAACTGATTCAGCTCATGATTTCTTCTTCAGCAAATCTGCCCTAAATTCACTTGAGGGGGGTCCCACGTGGCTTTGTGCATATGAGCCCATACGGTTACTGTATATGGGATTTATAAGAAGCCAATCCATCGCTATCAGCAGCATTAATAATACAAATAGGGGAATATACAGAAGGAAATAATTGCCTTTAAGTTTACTTTTAGTATGTTATACGATGGCTAACTCTTAGCAACTTTTCAATTGGTTATCAATTGTTTTTTTTTATAGCTGCTGAATAAAAAGCTAAATAACTAAAAAATTACACAAATTATAAAAAATGAAACCCAAGTGCAAATTGTCTCAGAATATCACTCTCTATCATACCAAACGTTTATTTAAAGGTGAACAAACCCTGTAACCGTGACTTCATTTTGCCTGATTGTGTCCATTTGTCCCTTTAGGTTTTCGACGATGGAGGAGATAACGATCAAGACATCTCTCCTGGTAATGCCTCAGTGTAAAATAAATCCTCTCTCATCTGAACTGCTGTTTCCCTTTCACTCTTCTATATAAGCTCTCCTTAAGCAGCTGTCTGTCTGTCTGCACTGCTTCCTTTTATACATACAGGTGGGAGCTGCCATACCATTTGCCTCTGTGCGGGTAGAACTGACATCCAGGAAAAACAACCACTACGTTTATTTCCTTTTTCAGTATAAAATCTCCTTATTCCTGGAATGTTTGCCCCATAGAAACCCCAAACCCTTTTCTGTCTCTATTCTCCTCAGATCCAGACTGACTGTGAGCAGCATTTAGAGCCATTTAGTATTCTGTCCCTAATGCTCTTTCCTTTCACTTACAGCCGCTGTACGTCGTCCTGGAGGACTTCAGGGAGGAAGACACCGACTTTAAGGCCCTTGCCTCTTATTACGGTAAAATCCTATTTTATTTATCAGTTCCTACGTTTTATTACATGTGAATTCCTTTCCCCCTTTAGCTCAGTATTTAACATAAATGTGTTTTTCCCACAGAACATCACTACCGGGTCCACTTCGGCAAGAACGTCGTCCTGTAAGTAAAACATAAATGCTCTTATTACATGTTGGGAATCATTTGCTATTGCCCCAGGGGTAAGTGCAAGGGCAATAAGGCTGGAAAATGTTTTTATTAATGCTCAGTGATATTTTTCTTTTTCAGAGAGGACTTTATTCTTCGATATTTCAGCGACCCGAGGACGACGCACAGAGACAACATTTACGAGTACTGGGTGATGATCGATTATCTGGTATGTAATGCAGAACAGATGTCTAGATAAATAGAGAATAAATGATATTAGATTGCCAGCTCTTGTGTAACACTGCAACTTTTTTTATGTTACAGGAAGTGCTCGAGAGGGAGTGTATCGCCCTCTACAGTGAGGAGTTGCTGCCTCCTGTAAGTGTCACTATTATTATTATTATAGGAGAGGTTATTATTCACTGTGTGTCTCTATAATAATTATATTATTAACATTGACTCTCTCCTTCCACAGGAAGCATCATCAGAACACTGGAGATGGGGGCAGCATTTTGAGTATCTGCGGCTGCAGAATGTAAGTTCCCCCATCACATGGGAATCCCACACCCTCACTGCCCTCAGCGTATAAAGGTACTATTAGCAGCACATATACAGACATAATCATAACTGTCTCCTTTCTTTCCCCTTTGCTCCTATCCTTGTGCCTCCCCTGCACCCGCAGACTATCCAATGGCACCTTCACCAGCTTGCCATGACGCTCTGGGAGAGGGAGCAGAAGCTGCAGGAGGCTGCTGGGTATGTATTTTGCACTAAATACTTTCAATTACACTTACTGCCACTTTACAAAAATTGAAAATAAAGAAATTTATTTCCCTCCAAACCTAGTGAGGAACAAAAGGCAAGTCCTGCAGCTGAGGGAGAGGAGGAAGGAGCTCCTGCAGCAGAGGAGGAGAAGGAAGAGGGAGCTCCTGGAGTACAACAAGCTCCTGCAGAAGAGGTGCAGAAGGAAGAGGGAGCTCCAGGAGAACAGCAAACTCCTGCTGCTGAGGAGAAGAGAGAGCAGGGAGCCCCTGGGGAACAGCAAGCTCCTGTAGCTGAGGAGGAGGAGAAGGAGGAAAGAGCTCCAAAACAACAGCAAGCTCCTGCAGCGGAGGAGGAGAATGGAGAACAGGGAGCACCTGGGGAACAAATAGCTCCTACACCGGAGGAGGAGAAAGAAGCGGGAGCTCTTGATGAACAACAAGCTCCTGCTGCGGAGGAGAAGGAGGAGAGAAAAGAGGGATCTCCTGGACAAGAGCAAACTCCTGCTGCGGAGGAGGACGAGCAGGGAGAAGAGGGAGCTCCTGGACAACAGCAAGCTCCTGCTGCGGAGGAGGAGGAGAGAGAAGAAGGCTCCCCAGAGGAACAACCAGCTTCTACACCGGAGGAGGAGAAGGAAGAGGGAGCTGATGGAGAACAGCAAGCTCCTGCAGCGGAGGAGGAAAAGGAAGATGGAGATCCAGAACAACAACAACCTCCTGCAGCGGAGGAGGAGAGAGAAGAGGGAGCCCCTGGGGAACAGCGAGCTCCTGTTGCAGAGAAGGAGGAGGGAGAAGAGAGAGCTCCTGAACAACAGCAAGCTCCTGCTGCAGAGGACGAGGAGAGAGAAGAGGGAGCCCCTGGACAAGAGCAAGCTCCTGCTGCTGCCGAGAAGGAGGAAGAGGAGGGAGCCCCTGAGAAACAACAAGCTCCTGCACCGGAGGAGGAGAAAGAAGAGGAAGTAGATAAAGATCAAGCTCCTGAGGTGGAAGAGACCACCAAAAATCCTCCGGTGGTAGAAAGGCCGACCCTCCGAAAACGGGTCAGGAAGGCCATAATGAAAAGGCTCCGCAGGGTTTGGGTAATGTATCAATTTACTGACAATTACCCTTCTTCTAGAGATACCTCATGTTGTCCAATGCAGCTCCACTTTACTTCCTGCTCTTCTGAGCATTTTCAATCAGAACAATAGAAAGGAAGTCATACACCCTGTCTGTTGAGCCCGCAGGCTGATCACTTTGAGGGCGCACCCCATAGACCAATGTTTGGCTGCCTTTAGGGTGTAAGAGGTTGCTGACAGGGATCTAAGTCTGCAGATAAAGTGTTGATTGTATAGTAGGCCAATAACAGGGGAGGCAGGTAACTCTTACAGGGCTGCTGGACATCTGGCTTAGATATCCACCTTTGGAAATGGGTTGCCACTGGGTAATGGACTGGCACCAGCTGATCAAAGAGTATAAAAGAATAAATGGTGCAGACTCAGACTGAGATTCATAAGAGGCCCTGACATTCCATGTGTAGAGAGACCCAAACAGTCCCCAAAGGCCCAACAAATAGTGCGCTCTTAAAGCAACACTGAGCCTTTAATATCATAAAGAAACAAGTGTTTGTCTTTATTCTTATCTTAACATTTTCTAAATCTTTTCTTTTCAGCATTCCACCCAAAGACTCACCTGCTGCCGCCGACCCACCACCACGGCCTGAATCCTTTCCTTCCAACCTACCTATCCCGAGAGCGTATGTCTGTGTGTGTCTGTCTGTTATGTACAGGAGGGAGAGTAGGGGGTTGTGTACAGGAGGGAGAGTAGGGGGTTGTGTACAGGAGGGAGAGTAGGGGTTGTGTACAGAGGGAGAGTGGGGGTTATGTATAGGAGGGAGAGTTGGGGTTATGTACAGGAAGGAGAGTAGGGGGTTGTGTACAGGAGGGAGAGTAAGGGGTTGTGTATAGGAGGGTAGAGTAGGGGGTTATGTTTAGGAGGGAGAGTGGGGGGTTGTGTACAGGAGGGAGAGTGGGAGATGTGTACAGGAAGAAGAGTGGGGGTTATGTACAGGAGGGAGAGTGGGGGGTTGTGTAAAGGAGGGAGAGTGGGGGTTGTGTACAGGAGAGACAGTAGGAGGTTGTGTATAGGAGGGAGATTAGGGGGTTGTGTATAGGAGGGAGATTAGGGGGTTGTGTATAGGAGGGAGAGTTGGGGGTTATGTACAGGAGAGACAGTAGGAGGTTGTGTATAGGAGGGAGATTAGGGGGTTTCGTATAGGAGGGAGAGTTGGGGGTTATGTACAGGAGGGAGAGTAGGGGTTATGTACTGGAGGGAGAGTGGGGGTTATGTATAGGAGGGAGAGTGGGGGGTTGTGTACAGGAGGGAGAGTGGGGGGTTGTGTATAGGAGGGAGAGTTGGGGGTTATGTACAGGAGGGAGAGTAGGGGGTTATGTACTGGAGGGAGAGTGGGGGTTATGTATAGGAGGGAGAGTGGGGGGTTGTGTACAGGAGGGAGATTGGGGGGTTGTGTACAGGAGGGAGAGTTGTGTACAGGAGGGAGAGTGGGGGTTGTGTACAAGAGGGAGAGTGGGGGGTTATGTACAGGAGGGAGAGTGGGGGGTTGTGTACAGGAGGGAGAGTGGGGGGTTGTGTACAGGAGGGAGAGTGGGGGGTTGTGTACAGGAGGGAGAGTAGGGGTTGTGTACAGGAAGAAGAGTGGGGGTTATGTACAGGAGGGAGAGTAGGGGGTTGTGTACAGGAGGGAGAGAAGGGGGTTATGTACAGGAGGGAGAGTGGGGGGTTGTGTAAAGGAGGGAGAGTGGGGGTTGTGTACAGGAGAGACAGTAGGAGGTTGTGTATAGGAGGGAGATTAGGGGGTTGTGTATAGGAGGGAGAGTTGGGGGTTATGTACAGGAGGGAGAGTAGGGGGTTATGTACAGGAGGGAGAGTAGGGGGTTATGTACTGGAGGGAGAGTGGGGGTTATGTATAGGAGGGAGAGTTGCGGGTTATGTACAGGAGGGAGAGTAGGGGGTTGTGTACAGGAGGGAGAGTGGGGGTTATGTATAGGAGGGAGAGTTGGGGGTTATGTACAGGAGGGAGAGTAGGGGGTTGTGTACAGGAGGGAGAGTAGGGGGTTGAGTATAGGAGGAAAGGAAGGGGGTTGTGTATAGGAGGGAGAGTAGGGGGTTGTGTACAGCAGGGAGAGTAGGGGGTTGAGTATAGGAGGGAGAGTAGGGGGTTGAGTATAGGAGGGAGAGTAGGGGGTTGAGTATAGAAGAAGGTTGAGGGGGGTGTATAGGTGAGGGGTGAATAGGAGGTGGGGGTGTATAGGTAGGGGGCGGGGGGGTCTAGCCATGATCCAGGGTGTAGAACCGACTGCCGTTTCTAGGAGTCAGGAAGGAATTTTTACCTTCAGTGCAGATTGGCCCCCATAGCACTCTAGGGTTTTTCTCCTTCCTCTGGATCATCCACTGTTAGGGAGGCCCAAATATAAATTGCCTATTAATTGTAATAAATCCTGTGCTCACCGCCAGGTTTCCCCATAAATATGTCTCTGTGTTTTTCTTTAATCCCTATGGTGAATATTGAGGGAAGGGGCTCCTGTGCCTCGTTCTACTAAAGATGACTGAGCGGTTGTGTGAGGGTAAAACTGGGTGGTGGTGCTGATACAGGGGTTTAGTTGAAGAAGGGAATGGGTTAATATCTCTGCAGGGTTAATTGATTAATATGTACATGACGGGGCTGAAAGACATAGGGACACATACTGATCTCTAATGATTGGAGGGAACTATAATATTGCTTTACTCCATAGGCCACAATGTAACAGCATTTCCATTCAAGTCCAAGGCCCCTTTCTTAACACTGGAATTCCATCCACTTCCCACCAGCCTATTGTCACTATACCAGACATTTAGTATATGAAGGAGCTTGATATTGGCCAATGGCTAAGCTGGATTTGTTTTTTGGGTACCACTTTCTCCAGGTTATGAGACATCCTTTTGGGGTGGGGGGTTCCTGCTAAAGCGATTGAGTTAAAAACATTGGTGGCCTGGGGCCCTAAGAGTTAAAAACATTGGTGGCCTGGGGCCCTAAGAGTTAAAAACATTGGTGGCCTGGGGCTCTTAGAGTTAAAAACATTGGTGTCCTGGGGCCCTAAGAGTTAAAAACATTGGTGGCCTGGGGCCCTAAGAGTTGTAAGTGGAACTGAGATAACCCCTCAGAAGTTCATGCAAATCACCTGGTTTTCCACTTGTAAAATTAAAGGGGTTGTTCAGCTTTCAGTAGGTTATAGAATGGTGAATTCTATGCAACTTTTCAATTGGTCTTCATTATTTACTTTTTATTGTTTTTCATTTACCTTTTTTTCTGATTCTTCAGAATTTTCAAATGGGGGTCACTGACCCCATCTAAAAACAAGTGCTCAGTAAAGCTACAAATAATCTATTATTGCTCTTTTTGTATTACTCCTCTTTGTATTGAGGTCTCTCCTATTCATATTCCAGTCTCTTATTCAAATAAATGAATGGTTGCTAGGGTAATTTGGAGCCGAGCAACCTGATATTGGAAACTGCAAACTGGAGAGCTGCTGAATAAAAAGCTAAATAACTCAAAAACCACAAGTAAAAACCAATGGCAAATTGTCTCAGAATATCCCTCTCTATATCATACTAACAGTTATCTCAAAGGTGAACAACCCCTTTAAGTTAACTTTAGTGATATATTGGTTTTCACTTTTTATTATTTGTGGTTTTAGAGTCATTTAGCTTTTTATTCAGCAGCTCTCCAGTTTGCAGTTTCCACAATCTGGTTGCTAGGTTCCAAATTACCCTAGCAACCATGCATTGATTTGATTAAGAGACCGGAATATGAATAGGAGAGGCCTGAATAGAAAGAGGAGTAATAAAAAGTAGCAATAACAATACATTTGTAGCCTTACTGAGAATTTTTTTTACATGGGGTCAATGACCCCCCATTTGATATCTGGAAAGCATCAGAAGAAGAAGAAATAATGAAGACTAATTGAAAAGTTGCTTCGAATGTTTGTTCTATAACGTACTAAACGTTAACTTGAAGTATTAACTTTAATATGAAGGCCCCACCTTACGGTAGAGTACCCGCACCCACACCCACATTTTTACCTACCTGACCCGCAACTGCCTGATCTGCAAACTGATCCGCGACTCGCTGACCACCATAAAGCAGGAAGTGCCGTTGCTGGAAACGGGAAGTGACATCATCAGAAGTGGGCTAGGCAGAAAAAAAAACATTTTTAAAGGAATAAAACTTGCTAAGATCCAGAACTTGACCTGCAAACCCTCAGACCTCCAACCTGCATCTGAAAGTCCTTCCTACAACCAACAGGTTTGCTGCTTTTTTGGGGGTACCCAACACCCTGCAGGGCTCTACCTTCGGGTACTCAGGCTCTAAAGGTGGCCATACACGGGCCGATAAAAGCTGCCGACAGGCCGTGTCGGCAGCTTATTGACCCGTGTATGGGGCCCCCCGACGGGCTTCACCGATCGAGATCTTCTCGATCAGATGGGACGAAAAATTCCACCGGATCGCGGCCGCATCTATTCGTTGATGCGGTCCCGCGATCCGACCGCCCATTGCTATTCGTTAGGATCCGATCGTTGGGCCCTAGGGCCCATGATCGGATCAGCCAAATATTGCCCACCTCAAGGTGACATCGCCAAACGAGCGGATCTCTCAGTGTATGGCCACCTTTAGGAATGCCCTGCCTGGGGGCACAGGGAAAATGGCACCAATCAGCTCTCCAACACTTGGATGCTCCATTGGGGTAACAGATTAGGAGACTGGTATATTGTTTTTTTACCAATTTGAATATTCTGTCCTTTAAAAAAGATCAGGGCAGATAGACTAATCTTTTAAAAAGTTCCCTCGCCCTCCTGTTATCCCAACAAAGGGGCCTCGTAAGCCCTAATGGAGGAGCGGCTGTGATTGAGTGGCATTGCACCCCTGGCCAGGGTCGGACTGGGGGGCCCGGGGCTGCTGTCTGAGGGCCCCCCTCCGTCCTCCCTTTCTGAGCCGGCACACTGCGCTGCGGGCAATACAGGAAGAAGGTGCGCAACTGTTTTTGCCCTTCGTCGGGCAGTCACTGCAGGAAAAAGTTGTGGGGCCCAATGGGTTTTTTCCCGGTGTCCCGCCGGCCCAGTCCGACACTGCCCCTGGCACTACAACATAGGCAGCCTAAGCTTAATGATAAAATTACAATGGGTTAAAAAAAGGCGCTAAATCCAAATCTAATAACAATGAGCAGCACCAGAGTCAAGAGGGAGGAGCCACTTGTCCACGTGTCAGTCAGAGATCAAAAGGAGGTGCGCTGAACAAATAAGCGGATGTACAAATTGCTATAAGAAGAAAAGGCTGATAGTGTATTACACCTTTATACAGCGGTTAATATTGCACATCAGATCTACTCACACTTAGATGCCCATGTGTTTGCCTTTTATATGGGAGCAGGGCTCGTCTTCCGTCTGTCCCCAGCGCTCACTGTACCTGTTGCTTTAAACTGAGGAGAGTGAAGTACCGTCAGGAATTGAAGAATCGTCTGCGGGTAATTGCACTTAGCGACTCTCACATGCAGTCGGCCCTTAATGAATTATACGCGCAGTCCTGATTGGTAGTAGCGATCGTCTCTTGTTGCCGGTTGTACATGTCGCTGCCTGTTGCCAAGGGGAATCCATTGCTGTAATGCCGGTTTGCGGGAGACAATCTTTTATTTTTAGCACACGGGAGTTGCGCTGATAGATGTCGGGTTTTCTTTGGATCCTTCACCGGAGCCTCTCGGTACTTCCAGTTGTCGGCGTTTTTTCCTCGTGGTGTTTTCTATTTTAAAATTGAAGAGAAACAGAAATTACCAAATCCAAAAAACCAAACAGAAGCTGCTAGAAGCAGAAAGATGACTACAGGCCAGACCAACGCGAGGGCTCTTAGCCAAGGTAGTGAAACGTAGAAATTCACTAAAAGACCTAACAATACTGGAAGCAGAAAAAATGCTGAACTGGTGTAAACAAAGGTGGTCTGAACATGCAAACAAGAGCCATACAATGCTTGCTAGGAGACTTAGAGCCCAAAGGACACTCCACATGCGAAATAAAACAATTACTTCACCACAAGAAATAGCAGAAGAATTTGTACTTTATTATAAACAATTCTATAATATTCCTCAGCCAAAACTAAAAAGGCAAATTAGAGGAATTTTTACTACAAGCACATCTCCCAAAACTTAGCACTACAGATTTCGATAACCTAAATGCGCCAATATCAGATGATGAAATAGCAGAGATCATAAAACCAATGCCTACCAATAAATCTCCAGGACCAGATGGGTTTACTTATCAATACTTTAAGGTTTTTAAGGACAACCTCCTCCGATATAAGACCAAGCTATATACTTCGCTTATGGATAACATCACCCCATCAAAGCCTTTGGCCTCAACATAACGGTTATACCCAAAGAAGGGAAAGATCATACCAAGTGCCAAAACTACAGGCCAATAGTGTTGTTAAATTCGGACTTAAACATTTTTACAAAACTATTGGCCTCTAGATTGAACAGTGTTCTCCCATCTCTTATAGACGTGACCAGGTAGGCTTCATTAAGGGAAGAAGGGCTGGAGATAACGTACGGAGGGTCATTGACTTAATAGAAGTAGCTAACAGGACACAAAAAGTTGAGGAACAAATAGACGGCACTTCTGGAGAAGATTTATTACTGCTGTATGTCCTGACGCGTTTCGGGAAATGATCCCTTAGTCATAGGTAACAGTGCATACCAAACAGCCACATTTTATACAGAAAATGACAGTGACCCCTAGTGGGTACTCAATAAAAACATATTATTTTTTATTTAAATATCTTTAAAACGTCTTGCCTGGTCTTGCCCCCCTTTTTTTTTTTTTTTTTTTCCCCCCCCCCTTTTTTCCCCACCCCCCTTTTTCCCCCCCTCCTTCTTTTTCCTCTCCCCCCTCCTACCTCCCCCACTTCATTACCTCTAATCAGCGTTAAACCGAACTAGACCGAGACACATTATGTATACTTATATGTCTATAGTTTGTTTGGGTTTTAACTTTTTTAACAGTATTACCAGGCAAGACGTTTTAAAGATATTTAAATAAAAAATAATATGTTTTTATTGAGTACCCACTAGGGGTCACTGTCATTTTCTGTATAAAATGTGGCTGTTTGGTATGCACTGTTACCTATGACTAAGGGATCATTTCCCGAAACGCGTCAGGACATACAGCAGTAATAAATCTTCTCCAGAAGTGCCGTCTATTTGTTCCTCAACTTATTGTATCTTAGCAGTCGGATACTGCTTGACAGAGCACCTGGAAAAGTACCTGTGGGGAGCAGTAGCAGTCCTTTTTTCTAGTTTCCCATAACAGGACACAAACCCCCACCCTAATTCTAAGTTTAGATGCTGAAAAGGCTTTTGATCACTTAGGGTGGGGGTTCATGTTTAAGACCTTGGACGTAATGGGTTTTACAGGCCCATTTCTACAAACAATACGAGCAATATACTCAGTCCCTACAGTCAGATTAAAAATTCCTGGAGTGATCTCTTCCACACTCTCCCTAACTAACGGTACACGACAGCTATTTATCGAGTCCGTGGGTGGTTCCATCAATTAGTACAAATAATCGCCTTCATTCATAAACTCATGAAACGATTTTACGGTAAATTACAATTAAAACAAGTAGAAATTAAAAAAGTCACAGTATCATAAAATTCTATCAATCATTTGAAGCTTAATGATACTTACAAGGGATTAGCCATGAGAATCTCCTTGCACTTATCTAACATACACATTACAGGGCCATTTTGGCAGCAGCAGTTCTAGGGGGGCACAAATTGGACATAACTTTTAGTAGGTTATAGAATGGCCAATTCTGCGCAACTTTTCAGTTGGTCTTCATTATTTACTTTTTATTGTTTTTTTTATTATTATTAATATTTACCTTTTTTTCTGATTCTTGCCAGTTTTCAAATGGGGGTCACTGACCCCATCTAAAAACAAATGTTCCGTAAAGCTACAAATGATGTATTATTGCTCTTTTTTATTACTCCTCTTTCTATTCAAACGCTGCCCTATTCATATCCCAGTCTCTTATTCAAATAAGCCAATGGTTGCTAGGGGGATTTGGACCCTAGCAACCATATTTTGGAAACTGCAAACTGGAGAGCTGCTGAAAAAAAGCTGCTGAACAATTTAAAAACCACAAACAAAAAATGAAAATCAATGGCAAACTGTCTCAGAAAATCACTCTCTACATCATACTATCAGTTAACTCAAAGGTGAACAACCCCTTCAAGTTAACTTTTCGTCTGATATATTGGTTTTCACTTTTTATCATTTGTGATTTTAGAGTCATTTAGCTTTTTATTCAGCAGCTCTCCAGTTTGCGCTTTCCACAATCTGGTTGCTAGGGTTCAAATTACCCTAGCAACCACACATTGATTTGATTAAGAGACCAGAATATGAATAGGAGAGGCCTGGATAGAAAGAGGAGTAATAAAAATTAGCAATAACAATAAATTTGTAGCCTTACTGAGCATTTGTTTTTAGATGGGGTCAGTGACCCCCCATTTGATATCTGGAAAGCATCAGAAGAAGAAGGCAAATAAAAATAAATAAATAATGAAGACCAATTGAAAAGTTGCTTAGAATTGTTTGTTCTATAACATACTAAACGTTAACTTGAAGGTGAACCACCACTTTAATATGAAGGCCCCACCTTACGGTAGAGTACCCCCACCCACACCCACATTTTTACCTACCTGACCCGCAACTGCCTGATCTGCAAACTGATCCGCGACACGCTGACCACCATAAAGCAGGAAGTGAAACGGGAAGTGATGTCATCATTAGTGGGCTAGGCGGAAAAAAAATTTTTTTTTAAAGGGATAAAACTTTTCAAGATCCACAACTTGACCAGCAAACCCTCAGACCCCCAACCTGCATCTGAAAGTCCTTCCTACAACCTACAGGTTCGCTGCTTTTTTGGGGGGTACCCAACACCCTGCAGGGCTCTACCCTGGGGTACTCAGACTCTTAGGACTGCCCTGCCTGGGAGCACAGGGAAAATGGCACCAATCAGCTCTCCAACACTTGGATGCTCCATTGTGGTAACAGATTAGGAAACTGGCAGAAAAACTCAAGACATCAAGAGTCTGATGAGTAAATAAAAGCCTAATAAATCATATCATGTCCCCCCGCTGTCAGCCGAGTCCATTTGTTGTTCTGTCGGGCTGTGAAATTTCTCCTTGTTTATCTGGAAATGTTCCAGCTCATCCCTTCATCAATCAATAGAATGTTCTGCATTGTCTCCTATAGAGGGGAGCGGGCTGAAGAGTCACCCACAGCTGCACCCTTTCTCCCACTCCCAATGACCCAGGAGGTTTGTGCTCCGTGTGTATCGGGGTCCCTACAAATATACTTGTTGCTTGTGTGCCCTTTATTCTAACCCCATCCTCTTCTACAATCACTTTTCTCTATAATGTCACGATACTAAAGGCGGAGGGTTTTGGCCCAAAAATAACTTGGAAGCTTTTCTGAGGTTCAGTGAAGCCGGCGCCGTCCAGCACCGGTGTTAAAAGTCATTTAGAAAGAAAGAAGCTCATAGACATGAACAACTGTCTGATTGGTTAATAAAAGGCGGATAAATTATAGTCCCTCGTACCCAGTGTGTTACAGTTGACAAACAAACCCATTTATTGTGGAGGAGAAAACGTGTCTTTGCTGATAGAAGTGAATCCTCGTCAGTCTGCTCTATGGACTCCCATTCAATAATCACACGCAATAACATGGAAGTAATTATTATGACGAGAGATTCTAACGAGCTTTTAGTCTTCTATCCGTGCAAACGTTGCTCAGAGACTCGTTGTGGTTTCCGATGGTGTGTGTGTGGCAAGGTTGTGCTGGGTTCTTATCTGAGGTTCCCAGACTGTAGAGCTTGACACTCTTGGGTAGTTAGGGTGAGATTTGGGGAGAAAGCATATTTGTACTCCTAGGCAGGGCTCCCATTAGAAATCACAGGGCCCCCGGATAACATAAAAAACAACCATTGGCACCAGGGCTCCCCTTACAAGTTAAAAAAAAATTGGGGCCCCAAAGAATATTTTTGAAAAAAAAAACATCGGTGGCAGGGGCCTATAGAGTATTAAAATAATACATTGGTGGCCAGGGGATTAAAAAAAGCACAAATTGGCATTCAGTAGAATTGAACTCGTGGCTTCAGGACTTCGCCTCCTTTCATGACTTTGGGTCTTTTCACTGATTCGGGACTTCAGCTGTTCGGGATTTTGGAAATGGCCGCAAGCTTTGGCGCTGTCAAGAGGGGCCCGGCTCTTTTGAAAGTGCAGCACTGCCCCCCCCGGGCCACTCGTACCCCTGCCCCCCCTGATGGCGACCCTGCTTATGACGGCTAATAAATAAAAATGTGTGCCACATAGGTGGACGGGGTTGTGCCTAATTACACAGTTGGGTCTGTCTATCCCATATGTAAAGCTTGTCAGGCAGCAGATAAGGACTGACCGCTGGGCAGCATATGAGCATTATCAGCTGCCAAACTGGGCCAGGATTCTAAAACAATATGTTGACAGATGCCAAAACATGTCACAGCCCCATAATTAAAACATCATGTGAATTGGCTTGTTAAATATCAGACAACAAAGGTCCCTAGTGGCAAGTTATGAAGTGGCCACAGCACCAGCTCGTCACTTAAAGAGCCATTAGGCACATTTCCTAATAATCCCCTGAAGGAGACTGTCTTGTTGGGTGGAGGTTTGAATATATATTAAACCAATACATTCCACTGGCAACAATACAATAGATAATGAATAAACACAAAAAGAGTGTGGAGAGACAAGAGGAAGGAGGTCTCTGCCCCAGAGAGCTTGCAATCTAAGTGGGCAGGGTAGACATTTAAGCAGAATTCTGTGCCCCAGAGCTGCCACCACTCATGTGTGTAACTCAGTGCCAGGCCTTTAAAAGTCAACAAGCCAACATTATCTCTATAGCCAGTGATTTGTAATTCCAGTCACGTCTTTGCCACTTTGTAAACTTTTGTGTGAGTGTTAAATACTTTGCCTGTGTTCTACAGCAACTGCTCTCCCACCTGAGACGCTACTGTAGTTACTTCCTAAACTACAATTCCCGGCAGCATCACATGACAGACAGCCTGCTGAAAACACCGGGAGCTGGAACTCGACAACAGCTGCTGCGCCGCAGGTTGAAGAGCATTGCTTAAAGGGAGCGCATCAGTAAGTAGCAACTAAAGGAAACTTGTTGCGCATATAATAATAAAAATTCCCCCATGAACTGAGTGAGCCAAGGTCCGCGCTGGGAAGTTGGGATAAGCAAGCCAATCACATGTGGTGCACTGGGAGGAATCGATTATGACACGGGCTTGGAAATTCCAGGACAAGGTGCGATTCCTCTCGCTCCCTCACTTACCTCTCCAGCTCTCTCTTGTTTATTCACTCAGTCCCCCACGTCCCGGAAGAAGCCGAGACATTCCAATCAGTTCTGTAGATGGCCGATCTCCAGCGGGCACAGGGAGGCGGGTTTAGGAATTCTAGCAAATGTTTTTGGAAGCACTGCCGGGCCCCCCCCCTTCAGGCCCGGGCCACTCGTACCTCCTGTCCCCCCCTGATGGCGGCCCTGCTCCGGGGTTCCCCTGAATGCCAAGTTTGAAGGCCAGTTAAGATAAGATGTTGGATGTCTTTTTTCCTGAAAGATCATCTTGAAGGTCAATTAGGTTAAGACTTTTGGTGGATGTCTATTTTCTGTCCTACATACCCTGAAAGACAATCATGAAAGCCGGTTAGAGTAACATTTGAGTTAAGTGCCTGGTTTCCTATATATGCCTGAAAAACCATATAGAAGGCCAAGTAGGTGGATGTCTAATTTCTGTCCTATATACCCCTGAAAACCCATCTTGAAGGGCAAATAGGGTAAGACTTCTGGTGCACATCTATTTTCTGTACTACATATCCCCCAAAGACAATCATGAAGGCCAGTTAGGGTAAGATTTAGAATAAGTGTTGCTGAACTAGTTACCCCTGAGAAGCCACCTTGAAAGGCCATGTCAGTGAGATTTGGGGTGAAGTTATCTGATGTCCTAGATATTCTACGTACTATGGCTTAATAGCTGATGATTTATTTTATCGTAGATACCTCTGGAAGACCATCATGAAGGCCAATTAGGGAAAAATGTGGGTTACGTTGTCTGTTTGATGTCCTAGATACCCCTGAAACTTCATCTTGAAGGCCATCAGGGCCAGTTAGGGTGAGATTTGGGAAGAATGCCCAGGATACAAAACTCTATGATGGTTCGTTAGGGTGGAATTTGGGATCTAATGTTTGAAACCATGGCTGATAGACATTGATACTTCCTACATATGGAACTTTGTTATGAACTAAAGGGGGGGGGGGGCTGAACAAAAGCTGGACCTCCTACTACAGGATTTATCTTTTTATCTCCCTATCTCTCTCTGTCTGTATCCACCATTCACCAGTCTACTTCTATCTATGCATCTCATACAGTGGCGTAACTAGACCCCTAAGGGCCCTGGTACGGAAATTTAAAACTGGGCCCCCCTACCCCCCCCCACGCATTGGGCTGGAATACAGCATTACTGGGTTGGGAGAGCAAGTAGTAGGGCGAGGATTAGCATCCCTGAGACTATTATCCCACTGTTACTATAGGCACCATCTCTCCCTACTACACCTGCTATCCCACAGTCACACTCCCTTCCCAGAGACTATTATCCCACTGTTACTATAGGCACCATCTCTCCCTACTATACCTGCTATCCCACATATAGATGCAAATGGGATTTTTATGGTGTGGGTAGCAGGGCTGTTGCTGGAAAATGCAGTGTGCAAGGTGCAACTAATGAATGGGATTTGCACAGTAAATAAACCAGGGCTGCAGATTCACAGGGCGACTACCAGGGCTTCATATGAAAATTTGGACAAACGTGAATTATCGGCCAGTTGAGGGTTATGGGGGTGGGGGGGTTCAAGGAGTACAGAAGAGAAAATGATTTACAAGGTACCAGGACTACAATAGGACTGGGATTCTCAGGGCGCAGTTGGGAAAAGCTATGGGCAGGGAGTAAATAGCAGAAGTGCAGTTGGATTCATAGAGATGCAGCTGGGGAATGGGGATCTGGAAGGCAGGAGTAGCAAAAATCCACAGGCTAATATGACAAGGCGACCCCTAGCAGCACCGGCATACCCAGATTTGTGCATCTTCACTGACATTGCCTGTTAGGGCCATTGCACCATCGGGGGAGGTGCAGTGAAAAGAACATGCGTGTACCCTACATCCCGCTCTCCTCTACGAAATCTGCGGCTCACTGACAGAAAGGGGCCATACTGCCCAACACAGCCTGCACCCCTGGATTATGTGGAAGCAGCGCGTCAACGCGATGCTCTGATCCTCTTCCGGGCCTCCTGTTTCTGCAGACACAGACTGCAGCAGACGGGGCTTCCTTTCCCTCGCCCGGACACTTCCACTTCAAAGGCCCAGCCAGCACAAAAAAAGAGCCTGCCCAGCCAGCACAAAATAAAAAGGCAAAAAAAAACCAAAAAAAGTCAGTGGCTCCGGCGGGCCCTGAGGGGGAGCGGGCCATGGTGCAACTGCACCTCCTGCTCCCCCGGTAGTTACGCCACTGATCTCATATGATCTTTCTCTCAATGTATCTGTCTCAATCTCTCCATATACAATTCATTGATTTCCTTTAAGTTATATAAATAGAATACATTTGAACAAAGAATAATACGATAACGAAGATAATTCTAACCCGTCTCTTGCTTGAACGTTCTGTACACCCAAAGCCTGGCCAGCGGCACCCAAGGTCATTGCTGTGAAGGTGCAATTGTAACGGGGGCCTATCGGCTCTCAGCGGGGGAAGTCCGGACCTAGGAGGAAGCTTCTGGTTAAAGTCCAAGTTTGCAGTACAGAAGGGATCAAGAATAAACGTAGTCAAGATACAGGCAATAGTTCAAAAGGCTGGCGGCAATAATCCAGGCAAGGGTCAAAAATCCAATAATCAGCAATCACAGGAAAATAGGAACAGCCAGGAATAAAGTAACCAAATCCTACAATCGGGCATTGAACCCGTGTCCTTTTATTTTGAATTTTGGCGCCGGGCACGACATCACGCGTCTGCACACCGGCGTCACTAGGCTGATGTCGTTGTCCACGTGGTGGCTATGGGTGCCGCCATCTTGGACGCGGCGCTGTAGAGGAGCGGTGAGCCATCAGGTGCTCCTGACAGCAATGCCCTCTCATTGTTAGGCCATAAGTACCCATTTCTCTCTCTCTCTCGGCAGCCCTATCTCTAACCCCCTTTTGCTCTCGCCTGATTGCTTTCCATTAAGGGTGACAAGTTTTTATTTGTGGGATTCCTCTTTATGCTGCATTAGCTTAAGGGGTCAAGTACTCTCCCCTCAAACTGTACTCATCCCTCATACAATACTCTTCCATCATACAGTACTCCGCTCATTCAGTACTCTCCCATCATATATTACTCTCCCCTCAACGCGTCGGGCAGGGTTGCCAGGTCTAATTTTCTCTACTCGGCCCTCCTGTCAGTGCAGACGTTAGGGTTTTGTCTTCATCACCACTGGAGGCAGGACAGAAAGAATGATGCCTCTTGGCCCCTCCTACCGCCTATAAGTGCTGGCTCCACCTCTACTCCTCAGTTCTATTGTCCTGCCTCGGAGGTGAAGGACAGGCAATTATTTACCTATTTATTTTTTTCTTCTACAACGACAACGTGCTTATTCACACTGTACTATGGGGCACACAGAGCTGCCTTTTTTATTCAGTGTACCACTGGTTTCCAGCAGAACAGGAGTGCTAAGGCTTACTCTAATACTGAACACGCAGAGCTGTTCATAAGGAGCCTAACAGTCCTGCAGGATCTTGCATGAAGCCTAATGACACGCAGAGCTGTCTAGAATGGCTGTACACAAAGTTGATACAAACAGAATGGAGGACAGACACAACTGTCTTTAGGGCTGAAGGGGCACAGCAGTCCACTAATGGGCCGTTTACACATGCAGATTGGTCTGCCAAACAAAAACCCCAGCTCGCCTCCTGTAAACAGTCACTGCAGGTAACTTAGCTGTCTGGTTACACAACACGGAGGGGAAAACATGGCGCCACTAAAAGCCGCAACGCACAGTCCTGAAGGCATGGGTTGCTAGTCACTCTAATTACACAAGTCTCTATTAGACACGTCAGTCATTACTGCAATGGAGAAGGCTGATTCCCTCAGGGACCTAAGGGATGAATTACTTTCTACAAAGAAAGCAAAAATCCAAATGCAAAACATGCAAACATTCTCTGAGAAAGTCATGCAAAACATGCAAACATTCTCTGAGAAAGTCATGCAAAACATGCAAACATTCTCTGAGAAAGTCATGCAAACATTCTCTGAGAAAGTCATGCAAAACATGCAAACATTCTCTGAGAAAGTCATGCAAAACATGCAAACATTCTCTAAGAAAGTCATGCAAAACATGCAAACATTCTCTGAGAAAGTCATGCAAAACATGCAAACATTCTCTGAGAAAGTCATGCAAAACATGCAAACATTCTCTGAGAAAGTCGGAAAAGACCTATTGCTCAGACTGTAGGGCAGAGGAGGTACAAGAAGCCCCTGTACTGTCACAACCTGTTCAAACTCAAACCTTAGAGGGACCCAATTCCGTTCCCAATACCCCTCCATTAGCTTTACCCAGTACATCACAAACTAGGGTAGATACATCTCCAGCCATGCCTTGGGAACAAAATCAGGCTCAGACACATCCACCAGCACCACCTCAGCTTGGAGAGTTTTTACAGTGGCTCCTGAATACAGTCCAGAACCCACAGGCACAGACTGGTAAACATACTAAGACACGTAAAGCTCGGACCCCTGAATCTTCAACTTCTGAATCAGAGGAGGGTCTTGCCTCAGATGAGGATAAACCCCCCCTTCTTAAAATCCAAATTATCAGATCATGCGCTCTCATCTAGTTCTGACTCAGATGATGACACTACATCTACAGCAAACCCGGACATGTCCAAGAGATTACTCAGGGAAATGCTACAAACTCTAGAGATCAGGGATGAGACAATTACTCTCTCCAAAGCGAATATGGTGCTGTGGGTACAGAAAAAACCAAAGCAGATATTCCCAATTTTCAACGCTATTACACAAACTATTGATGCCGAATGGGCTCAGCCAGACAGACGCATTGCTCTTACTCAGAGATTTTTCAAAACATATCCTGTACCCGATGATCACCAAAAGAAATGGGACAAAGCTCCCAAGGTAGATTCAGAGGTTGCCCGGCTCTCCAGACAGACCGCACTACCAGCAGAAGAAGACGCATTTAGAGACCCATTAGATCTCTGCATGGAATCCACCCTAAAGAGATCATATGTTCAGGCGGCAGCAATACTACGCCCAGCCGCAGCATCTGTGGGACTATCCCGCACAGCTAAGCATTGGGCACAGGAGCTTACACGGCACCCACCGTCATCCCAACAACAACTACAAGCAGAGGTAAATAGATTGACCACTACACTGGCCTTTGTAGCGGATGCAGCTATGGAAGTAGTGAAGTTTGCGGCTAAAACAACAGCAAACATTGTAGTGGCACATCATGCGCTATGGCTACGCCATTTGTCGGGGGACACAGCTTCCAAATTGAGACTACCGTCGCTAAAATTCACGGGAGACTCTGTGTTCGGCCCAGACTTGAAGCAAATTATTGCCGAGGTCACAGGTGGCAAAAAGCACATTCCTTCCAAACATCCCCAAAGCCAACTCCGCCTGACTCCCAGTGGCAGCACGGGCCACAACAGGTAGGGGGCAGACTACAAAGATATCTAGGAGAATGGCAAACTCATGTATCAGATTCTTGGGCAATAAGTATAATTCAGCAGGGATACAGAATCCCATTCACCCTTCATCTACCACAAAGAAGGTTTCTTCCGTCTTCCACCGCTCCACACAAGGAACATTTGCTCCAACAAGCGGTCAGTACCCGGCTAAACTCCGGGGTGATAGAGACTGTACCAGAACCCCAAAGATACAGAAGGACAGAACCTTCAGGCCAGTTCTCAACCTCAAACCATTGAATCCTTTGGTCGCCAATCAAAAATTCAAAATGGAATCAGTCCGAACAGTTATTGCAGCCATGGAACCAAATGTTTTCATGACTTCAATAAATTTACAGGACGCTTAGGTTAAGTGTCCGTGGGCAACAAGTTTTTATTTGTGGGATTCCTCTTTATGCTGCATTAGCTTAAGGGCATCAAGAGTGAAAATCACTTCTTTATTATTTGCTTGTCCTTGCCTTCTGCCTCTGCAAAATAATCCCCCTTTTCTTTCCTTCTGGGAGCCCTGAGCAGGGTGCAAAACACCACCTACTTTTCTGCCATACAGGTGTGGGACCTGTTATCCAGAATGCTCAGGACCTTGCATTTTCCGGATAATGGATCTTTCTGTAATTTGGATCTTCATACCTTAAGTCTACTAGAATATCATGTAAACTAAAGAACCCCAAATAGGCTGGTTTTGCTTCCTATAAGGATTAATAATATCTTAGTTGGGATCAAGTACAAGTTAATGATTTATTTTGACTGAGAAAAAGGAAATCATTTTTAATCATTTGGATTATTTGGATAAATAAAATGTGAGTCTATGCGAGATGGCCTTTCCGTAATTCGGAGCTTTCTGGATAATGGGTTTCCAGATAACGGATCCCATACCGTTACTAACTCCATCCTGTATAAACCTCTTCCATATTTTATTTGCACCAGTACCATTTCATTCAATTCAGTCCCTGCCCCTCTGAGCTTACAATCTATTTACCCTACCGCAGGCACCCAAACAAAAAAAGGAGCTGTTTCCCCCAATGCAGGTAAATAATCTCTCCTGCTGTTATTGTGCCTTTATACAACATTATTAGGGTGGTCTCTGATGAAGGGGTCCGTTATGATTACACAATAAGCACAGAGTAAGCTCTCCGTGTGGATTTTCTCTGAGTTGTACTTTGCTATTATTGGTGGAGGGGGAGCCAAGATCAGAGTGCTGAGAAATATTTGGAACAATATAAAAACACCCTACAGATAGTAGGACAAATAGTGGGTATGGGGTGCTGTAGAATAGAGCCTGACATGAATACAATGTTCCCTGTGTTTGGCAATACTGTACTCATGTGGGGCATGGCTTGGGCACAGAACATTGGCATCACCCCAACCTTGAGATTTCCAAGTGGTTCAAGGTGCTGGGGAGCCCAGGTAGGGTGCTGTGTTCTGCACCATAAAGAGCAAAGAATGGCAAGTCTTTAGGCACCTGCACCCATGGGATTAGCAGATACACCCATGTGCCCCTCATGTGTTACCCACACAAACATTAGCCGGCGGTCTCTGTTGGGTGATGCTCGTGGCGCAGGTAATGTACCTTGTAAAGTCATGTTGTTCCATAATGGATGTGAGTGGGATGGTAAATATTTAATGTCTCGTTATCTTGTTCATTTCCACAGGGGCTGAGTCAGGAGCTTGTACTTTGTCTGCCTGTGAATATACTGTATATATATATATATATATATATATATATATATATATATATATATATATATATATATCCCATTAGATTGTGCCTTTAATGCACCTCCAGGTCCTGATGCTTCGTGCATTTATAGTTAACGATCCAGAATTATTGGTCAGATGTTGTTTCCTATCTCACCCAGTTTTCATTGAACACAAATGGAGCCCAGGCTAAGTGCCCTGCAGTTTGTGGAATCAGCACCAGGGGGCACTGGTACGACCCACAGCATTTCATGATTAGAAAGCAGGAGAAATTAGACCATGCCCCCTAATTGCCCCCATCATGCCCACAAACTGACCCAAGCCCAACCCACTTTCCAGTTTTCTCCACCTCTTTTGGGGCGTAAAATTCAGCACTGCTCCATCGAAATCAGGAAAACTGGTAGTACTGTTAATACACAGTACTCTCCCCCCTCGTACTGTACTCTCCCCTTATTCAGAACTCTCCCCTCATACATTACTCTCCCCTCATCTGTACTCCCCCCTTGTACAGTACTCTCCCCTTATTTAGTACTCTTCAATTAGACATTAGGCAGGGTTGCCAGGTCTAATTTTAAAAATGATGATCGATAGTGACGTCAGAATGTTGAAAATCAATAGTGAGTTTTGGACACAAATAAAAACAAAACAAGAAAAAGCAGCAGTGCAGGGGAACAAATTACTAGAAGTGAATGAGGAGTTGTTGATGCTTTTCTGTGACCGGTGTGGGATCAATACTAGTCAGTTTTATTTGCTGCCCTCGTGCAATTACTCCCGCACGTATAACACCCATGAACTGACCTTAACCCAAGTGCAACTCACAACTAATAAGATGCAGAAAATAAAGCTACAAAGGTCTGAGCTTATAATTCCTTCCCACAGGCCCATTCCCTCTGATTCATTCAAATATTCTTTAGCCTCCTGCCCACGCACAGCCCCAACTCTGATCCCATCAACTTAATAAGAAAAAAAAATATGATTAAAATAAATAATGAAGGCCAATTGAAAAGTTGCTTAGAATCGCCCATTCTATAAAATACTAAAAGTTAACTTAAAGGTGAACCACCTCTTTAATATAGTGGCCCCGCCCTGGGGTAGAGTCCTGCGCGGAAACAATTTTTGAAACCCAGACCTGTAACCCGCACCCACATTTTTACCTACCTGACCCGCAACTGACTGATCTGCAAACTGATCCGCGACACGCTGACCACCATAAAGCAGGAAGTGCCGTTGCTGGAAACGGGAAGTGATGTCATCATTAGTGGGCTAGGAAGAAAAAAGAAAAAAACGTTTAAAGGAGCATGACAAGGTCATTATTTGCGGCTTTTAGTTATATAGCTTTTTATTCAGCAGCTCTCCAGTTTGCAATGTTAACAGCTATCTGGTTGCTAGGGTGCAACTGACCCTACCAACCAAGTGGTGGTTTCAATGAGAAACTGGAATATGAGCTGGAGATACCAAAATAGAAGATCAGTAATAAATACCAATGACAACAAAATTAATCTCTTAAAAACACAGCCCCTAGTACAACAGTTTATGGGCTACCTGGGGACTACTCTGTGACCCCTATTTGAAAGCCAGGTCAGAAGAAATTAAAATAAAAACTGAAGAATGAACACAGTAGCAGTTTCATGTATAAATACAAATATTTATTATAAATAGCCCCAGAAATCATTGCAGGATGGCACAGGGGCAATTTCATGTATAAATACCACCATTATGTGTAACTTTAGCCAGTGTACATGACAATGATGTCCATCCTGCGGCCCTCCAGTTGTTACAGGGCTTCAAAACACAGAAGTAGAAGTACTAGAAGCAGGAGGGCTGCAGGATGGACATTACTAAGGGCTTCCACATACCAGGTAGCAAGAAGCCACCACTGCACTGTCTATGACTGCACCCCTGTCACCCCAGCACCGCTCTAAACTAAAAGACTATTCAGCTCAGCATCTGGTGCCCCTACTGGTTCTGCACTTCTCCGACCCCTAAGTTATCATCTCCCTCCACGGCACAGGGACAGCTGCTCCCTTTCCAGGGTCAGGTACTGACACCTGCCGCCTGCTAAGTGCTGCCATTAAATACAGAGAAGCCAGAAACGGCAGCAGCAGAAAGTTGCACTTGGTGCCCCATCGCGAGAGTCCATGGATCCTCCCGAAACTGAGTAAAGGCACCAGCACACGGGGTCAGCTCATGTCATACCTGGGGGAAGAAACTTCTCCTTAGTTTTGCCTCGCTCCAAAACCCACCGCCCCAGAGCAATGATACATGGGGAGAGAGACTCTACTCGGTTGCATTATTAGTAATTTTACACTTGCAGTGGAAATCCTGTGCCGGTGCTGGAGGAGAGAAGAGAAGCAGAGAGGTCCGCACTTCACCCACAAGTTTTTCTGTTGTTGCTGCACTTGTCAGGCTGCAGCCAGAGTGAGAATGAACAGACGTACTTGCAAACACACCGTGACGTGATTGGAGCAGCACTGCCATACCGCCAGCGGCCTTGAGGGGGTTCTGCCACTGGGCTTCCTCCTGTCTCCATCTGCTTCCGGCTTCCTCCTTCTTGCGCTCTCCTCTGCCCCCTACCTATCAAGAAATCTCCTGTGCAGGCCTGACGCTGAGGTGGGGCAAAAAATAGATTAATAAAGTTTAAATAAAAAAGAATTATCAGGCTGCCAGTGGGCCCCGAAAAGCAGTGGGCCCTGGGCAGATTCCCCTTTTGCCCTGATATTAAAGTGGCCCTGGACAAGGTCAGTGGGTAGTTCATGCCAACGGCACAATCACCTGGTTATCAACTTGTCCATTAAATGGGCTGTTCAACTGTCAGTTAGCTTTTAGTATGTTATAGAATGGCCAATTCTACGCAACTTTTCAATTGGTCTTCATTATTTAATTTATATTGTTTTGTTATTTACCCTTTTTTTCTGATTCTTTCCAGTTTTCAAATGGAGGTCACTGTCCCCATCTAAAAACAAATGCTCCGTAAAGCTACAAATGATCTATTATTGCTCTTTTTTATTATTCCTCTTTCTATTCAGCCCCTCCCTTATTCATATCCCAGTCTTATTCAAATAAGTGAATGGTTGCTAGGGTAATTTGGACCCTACCAACCAGATTTTGGAAAAAGCTGCTGAACAATTTAAAAACCACAAATAAAAAATGAAAACCAATGGCAAATTGTCTCAGAATATCCCTCTCAACATCATACTAACAGTTAACTCAAAGTGAACAACCCCTTTAAGTTAACTGTTAGTATGATATATTGGTTTTCACTTTTATTATTTGTGGTTTTAGAGTCATTTAGCTTTTTATTCAGCAGCGCTCCGGTTTGCAGTTTCCCCAATCTGGTTGCTAGGGTCCAAATTACCCTAGCAACCACGCATTGATTGGATTAAGAGACTGGAATATGAATAGGAGAGGCCTGGATAGAAAGAGGAGTAATAAAAAGTAGCAATAACAATACATTTGTAGACTTTCTGAGCATTTGTTTTTAGATGGGGTCAGTTACCCCCCACATTTGATATCTGGAAAGCATCACAAGAAGAAGGCAAATAAAAACTTTAAAAAGAGATAATAAAAACCAATTGAAAAGTTCCTTAGAATTGTTCATTCTATAACATACTAAACGTTAACTTGAAGGTGAACCACCAACACCACCTTACGGTAGAGTACCCGCACCCACACCCACATTTTTACCTACCTGACCCGCAACTGCCTGATCTGCAAACTGATCCGCGACACGCTGACCAACATAAAGCAGGAAGTGCTGTTGCTGGAAATGGGAAGTGATGTCATCAGAATTGCTCTAGGCAGAGAAAAAACATTTTTAAAAACTTTAAAAAAAAAGGAATAAAACTTTTCAAGATCCACAACTTGACCTGCAAACCCTCAGACCACCAACCTGCATCTGAAAGGCCTTACTACAACCTACAGGTTCGCTGCTTTTTTGGGGGGTACCCAACACCCTGCAGGGCTCTACCCTGGGGTACTCAGACTCTTAGGACTGCCCTGCCTGGGAGCACATGGAAAATGGCACCAATCAGCTCTCCAACACTTGGATGCTCCATTGGGGTAACAGATTAGGAGACTGGTATATTTTTCGCAATTTTAAAAACAAACATGAAATCATAAGTGTAGGGCTCAGGCCAAGAGCACCCGGCCACGTGGATTGAACGGTGAGCGACTATAGAACCCAAAGGCCTAATTATAGTTGGATTGGTGGGAGTTTAATAGACAAAGAGGATATAGCCGCTACGGGTGCTGGATATATGTATATATAATTTGTGTGCTATGAACAACAGCAGCAGCACTGATTGGAACCCTGGCTGATGAATGAATGGATCCAACAGACTCAATAGGCCACACATACAAAGCAATGCTCAGTGTACTTAATAGGCTGTGTATGTACTGCACATCTAATTAGAAATAAATGCCACATAAACCTCACTCATCAAATGGGGACACTTTCCCTTTAAGAGCAGGAAACAGAGGTGACTTCACGCTGGAGATGTGACAGTTGGTTCAGTCCGTTGGTTGGCCCTGTGGTGAGAGGTAAGTGGACTTTCCCTCTGGGAGACTTCTTGTCAAAAAACTTTATTTTAGTGCAAAAAGAGGCAGGAATTAGGGCAATGTTTTCCCCCCAGACTAGTGGGTGTTGCGCCTCCCACTGATTTTAGTGAATTTGGAGAATTTACCCCTAAAATGTGCTTGGGAGGAGCCTTTAATCTTAGTGCTGGTTGGGAGACACAGACCAGGATTTGTCAGTTATACAGGAATGTCAGCAAATATTCACATTTATTAATGAAGGGAACATTTGGGGACCCCTGTACCTCACCATAAGCTGCTTAATTTGTGTTCCCAGTACTGACAGGCTCCTTAGAGATTTGCCCCTCTGCCCCCTGGTATCTGCCCCCAGCCCTGCTCTTATGTACCAACATTGTAGCTAAATACATGTTCCCTTTATCCAAGTCTGGAACTAGGGGTGGGAAGCAGAGGCACGTGCCATGGGGACAGTAGGGGGTGATAGAGTGGGAGTGGGAGGGACATACAGCAGGTCCCATAGAAGAGAGATGACTTTACCCATAGGGATTTGACAGTTGGTCTAGTCCGTTGGTTGTCTCTGGGTTAAGTGTATTTTCTCTCCAAGACATTTTTTTGCCAAATATCCCTTATATTAGTGAAAAAAGGGATAGTTAGTGCCCCCCAGTCTGTAACTAGGGGTGGGAAGCAGAGGCACGTACCATAGGGACAATAGGTAAATAAGTGGGGGGCACAGCAGGTCCCATAGAAGAGAGATAATTTCTCCCTAGGGATTTGACAGTTGGTTTAGTCGGTTGGTTGGCTCTGGGTTAAGTGTATATTCCCTCTGAGCCTTTTTTTGCCAAATTTCCCTTATATTTATGAAAAAATGGATAGTTGGTGCCTCCCAGTCTGTAACTAGGGGTGAGCAGCAGAGGCACATGCCATGGGGACAGTAGGGGGGTGATAGTAAATGAGTGGGAGGGACATACAGCAGGTCCCATAGAAGAGAGATAATTTCTCCCTGGGGATTTGACAGTTGGTTTAGTCCGTTGGTTGGCTCTGGGTTAAGTGTATATTCCCTCTGAGACTTTTTTTGCCAAATTTCCCTTATATTTATGAAAAAAGGGATAGTTGGTGCCCCCCAGTCTGGAACTAGGGGTGGGAAGCAGAGGCACGTGCCATGGGGACAGTAGGGGGTGATAGTAAATGAGTGGGAGGGACAGACAGCAGGTCCCATAGAAGAGAGGTGACTTTACCCATAGGGATTTGACAGTTGGTTTAGTCCGTTGGTTGGCTCTGGGTTAAGTGTATATTCCCTCTGGGGTTATTTGACAAATAACTTTTACTACAATAAAGAAAAAGGGACCAGGACCTGACAAAGCTCAAGTTTAGGGGACAATAGATCTCTGCCTTCCTCTGTATTATATAGGAAATATTAAGCGCTAAATTCATTAACTTGCCTTTTTATTCTCTTTTCTATACAGATTGCTACAGAGCTTTTCCTGCTTTTTTTGGACTGATTTTGCTGTTACACCTGCCTGATAACACCTGGGTTTATTTTTGGCTTCTCCATTGTTCAGTCACATCCATCTTCATCTGAACAGTGTAAGAGAGAGCCAGGGGTTCCTTAGGGAGACCCCCTTGGGGTGCCCCGGCCTTGTGCCGCCCCCTATTTTTTTAACATCGGAGAATCTTCTTGAAGAGGTAAATCTTGCAAATTCAACTGATTCAGCACATGATTTCTTCTTCAGCAAATCTGCCCTAAATTCACTTGAGGGGGGTCCCACGTGGCTTTGTGCATATGAGCCCATACGGTTACTGTATATGGGATTTATAAGAAGCCCATTCATCGCTATCAGCAGCATTAATAATACAAATAGGGGAATATACAGAAGGAAATAATTGCCTTTAAGTTTACTGTTAGTATGTTATAGGATGGCTAAATCTTAGCAACTTTTCAATTGGTCTTCAATAAGTTGTTTTATAGCTGCTGAATAAAAAGCTAAATAATGCAAAAAAACCACAAATTATAAAAAATGAAACCCAAGTGCAAATTGTCTCAGAATATCACTCTCTATATCATACTAAACGTTTATTTAAAGGTGAACAAACCCTGTAACCGTGACTTCATTTTGCCTGATTGTGTCCATTTGTCCCTTTAGGTGTCGACGATGGAGGAGATAACGATCAAGACATCTCTCCTGGTAATGCCTCAGTGTAAAATAAATCCTCTCTCATCTGAACTGCTGTTTCCCTTTCACTCTTCTATATAAGCTCTCCTTAAGCAGCTGTCTGTCTGTCTGTCTGTCTGTCTGCACTGCTTCCTTTTATACATACAGGTGGGAGCTGCCATACCATTTGCCTCTGTGCGGGTAGAACTGACATCCAGGAAAAACAACCACTATATTTATTTCCTTTTTTCAGAATAAAATCACCTTATTCCTGGAATGTTTGCCCGATAGAAACCCCAAACCCTTTTCTGTCTCTATTCTCCTCAGATCCAGACTGACTGTGAGCAGCATTTAGAGCCATTTACTATTCTGTCCCTAATGCTCTTTCCTTTCACTTACAGCCGCTGTACGTCGTCCTGGAGGACTTCAGGGAGGAAGACACCGACTTTAAGGCCCTTGCCTCTTATTACGGTAAAATCCTATTTTATTTATCAGTTCCTACATTTTATTATATGTGAATTCCTTCCCCCCTTTAGCTCAGTATTTAACATAAATGTGTTTTTCCCGCAGAACATCACTACCGGGTCCACTTCGGCAAGAACGTCGTCCTGTAAGTAAAACATAAATGCTCTTATTACATGTTGGGAGTCATTTGCTATTGCCCCAGGGGTAAGTGCAAGGGCAATAAGGCTGGAAAATGTTTTTATTAACGCTCAGTGATATTTTTCTTTTTCAGAGAGGACTTTCTTCTTCTCTATTACATCGACCCGAGGACGACGCACAGAGACAACATTTACGAGTACTGGGTGATGATCGATTATCTGGTATGTAATGCACAACAGATGTCTAGATAAATAGAGAATAAATGATATTAGATTGCCAGCTCTTGTGTAACACTACTACTTTCTTTATGTTACAGGAAGTGCTCGAGAGGGAGTGTGTCGCCCTCTACAGTGAGGAGTTGCTGCCTCCTGTAAGTGTCACTATTATTATTATTATAGGAGAGGTTATTATTCACTGTGTGTCTCTATAATAATTCTATTATTAACATTGACTCTCTCCTTCCACAGGAAGCATCATCGGAACACTGGAGATGGGGGCAGCATGTCGAGTATCTGCGGCTGCAGAATGTAAGTTCCCCCATCACATGGGAATCCCACACCCTCACTGCCCTCAGCGTATAAAGGTACTATTAGCAGCACATATACAGACATAATCATAACTGTCTCCTTTCTTTCCCCTTTGCTCCTATCCTTGTGCCTCCCCTGCACCCGCAGACTATCCAATGGCACCTTCACCAGCTTGCCATGACGCTCTGGGAGAGGGAGCAGAAGCTGCAGGAGGCTGCTGGGTATGTATTTTGCACTAAATACTTTCAATTACACTTACTGTCACTTAAGAATAATGACAATAACGATATTTCTTTCCCTTCAAACCTAGTGAGGAACAACAGGCAAGTCCTGCAGCTGAGGGAGAAGAGGAAGGAGCTCCTGCAGCAGAGGAGGAGAAGGAAGAGGGAGCTCCTGGAGAAACAACAAGCTCCTGCAGCAGAGAAGGTGGAGGGAGAACAGGGAGCCCCTGGGGACGTACCACATCCTACACAGGAGGAGGAGAAAGACGAGGGAGCTCTTGAAGAACAACAAGCTCCTGCAGCAGAGGAGGAGAATGAAGACGGAGCTCCAGAAGAACAGCAAGCTCCTGCAGCGGAGCAGGAGATAGAAGAGGGAGCCCCTGGGGAACAGCAAGCTCCTGCTGCTGAGGAGAAGAAAGAGGGAGCTGATGGATCACAGCAAGCTCCTGCAGCACAAGAGGAGAAGGAAGAGGGAGCTCCAGGAGAACAGCAAGCTCCTGCAGCGGAGGAGGAGAAGGAAGAAAAGGGAGCTAATGAAGAACAGCAAGCTCCTGCAGTGAAGGAGGAAAGAGAAGAGGGAGCTGAAGGAGAACAGCAAGCTCCTGCTGCTGAGGAGGAGGAGAAAGCCCGTGGGAACAACCAGCTCCTGCAGCGGAGGAGGAGAAAGAAGAAGGAGCTCCAGAAGAACAACAAGCTCCTGCAGTGGAGGAGGAGGAGAGAAGCTCCTGCTGCAGAGGATGATGAGAGAGAAGAGGGAGCCCCTGGACAAGAGCAAGCTCCTGCTGCTGCTGAGGAGGAGAGAGAAGAGGGAGTCCCTGAGGAACAACAGGCTCCTGCACCGGAGGAGGAGAAAGAAGAGGAAGTAGCTACAGAACAAGCTCCTGAGATGGAAGAAACCATCGAAGATCCTCCGGTGGTAGAAAGGCCGACCCTCCGAAAACGGGTCAAGAAGGCCATAATGAAGAGGCTTCGCAGGGTTTGGGTAATGTATCAATTTACTGACAATTACCCTTCTTCTAGAGATACCTCATGTTGTCCAATGCAGCTCCACTTTACTTCCAGTCTTTCTGATCATTTTCAATCAGAACAATAGAAAGGAAGTCATACACCCTGTCTGTTGAGCCCGCAGGCTGATCACTTTGAGGGCACACCCCATAGACCAATGTTTGGCTGCCTTTAGGGTGTAAGAGGTTGCTGACAGGGATCTAAGTCTGCAGATAAAGTGTTGATTGTATAGTAGGCCAATAAGACCCAAACAGTCCCCAAAGGCCCAACAAATAGTGCGCTCTTAAAGCAACCAGCGAGCCTTTAATATCATAAAGAAACAAGTGTTTGTCTTTATTCTTATCTTAAACATTTTCTAAATCTTTTGTTTTCAGCATTCCACCCAAAGACTCACCTGCTGCCGCCGACCCTCCACCACGGCCTAAATCCTTTCCTTCCTACCGACCTATCCCGAGAGCGTATGTCTGTGTGTGTCTGTCTGTTATGTACAGGAGGGAGAGTAGGGGGTTGTGTATAGGAGGGAGAGTAGGGGGTTTGTACAGGGAGGTGAGTGGGGTTATGTACAGGAGGGAGAGTGGGGGTTGTGTACAGGAGGGAGAGTAGGGGGTTGTGTATAGGAGGGAGAGTGGGGGTTATGTACAGGAGGCGAGAGTGGGGTTTGGTACAGGAGGGAGAGTGTGGTTTGTGAATAGGAGGGAGAGTAGGGGGTTGTGTACAGGAGGGGAGAGTAGGGGGTTGTGTACAGGAGGGAGAGTAGGGGGTTGTGTACAGGAGGGAGAGTAGGGGGTTGTGTACAGGAGGGAGAGTGGGGTTTGTGTATAGGAGGGAGAGTGTGGTTTGTGAATAGGAGGGAGAGTAGGGGGTTGTGTACAGGAGGGAGAGTAGGGGGTTGTGTACAGGAGGGAGAGTAGGGGGTTGTGTACAGGAGGGAGAGTAGGGGTTGTGTACAGGAAGGGAGAGTGGGGTTTTTGTATAGGAGGGAGAGTGTGGTTTGTGTATAGGAGGGAGAGTGGGGGTTGTGTTATAGGAGGGTGATGGGGTTATGTACAGGAGGGAGAGTGGGGGTTATGTACAGGGGGAGAGTGGGGTTTGTGTATAGGAGGGAGAGTAGGGGTTGTGTACAGGAGGGAGAGTGGGGTTTGTGTATAGAAGGGAGAGTGTGGTTTGTGTATAGGAGGGAGAGTGGGGGTTGTGTACAGGAGGGAGAGTAGGGGGTTGTGTACAGGAGGGAGAGTGGGGTTTGTGTATAGAAGGGAGAGTGTGGTTTGTGTATAGGGAGGGGAGAGTGGGGGTTGTGTACAGGAGGGAGAGTGGGGGTTATGTACAGGAGGAAGAGTGGCGGTTGTGTATAGGAGGGAGGAGAGTGTTGGGTTTGTATAGGAGGGAGAGTGGGTTTGTGTATAGGAGGGAGAGTGGGGGTTGTGTATAGGAGGGAAAGTGTGGGTTGTGTACAGGAGGGAGAGTGGGGTTTGTATACAAGAGGGAGAGTAGGGGGTTATGTAAAGGAGGGAGTAGGGGGTTGTACAGGAGGGAGAGTAGCGGTTACGTATAGGAGGGAGAGTGGGGTTACGTATAGGAGGAGAGTGGGGTTACGTATAGGAGGGAGAGTGGGGGTTATGTATAGGAGGGAGAGTAATTGTATAGGAGGGAGAGTGGGGGTTACGTATAGGAGGGAGAGTGGGGGTTGTGTATAGGATGGAGAGTAGGGGGTTGTGTATAGGAGAAGGTTGAGGGGGGGTGTATAGGTGAGGGGTGAATAGGAGGTGGGGGTGTATAGGTAGGGGGTCTAGCCATGATCCAGGGTGTAGAACCGACTGCCGTTTCTAGGAGTCAGGAAGGAATTTTTACCTTCAGTGCAGATTGGCCCCCATAGCACTCTAGGGTTTTTCTCCTTCCTCTGGATCATCCACTGTTAGGGAGGCCCAAATATAAATTGCCTATTAATTGTAATAAATCCTGTGCTCACCGCCAGGTTTCTCCATAATATGTCTCTGTGTTTTTCTTCAATCCCTATGGTGAATATTGAGGGAAGGGGCTCCTGTGCATCGTTCTACTAAAGATGACTGAGCGGTTGTGTGAGGGTAAAACTGGGTGGTGGTGGTGCTGATACAGGGGTTAAGTTGAAGAAGGGAATGGGTTAATATCTCTGCAGGGTTAATTGATTAATATGTACATGACGGGGCTGAAAGACATAGGGACACATACTGATCTCTAATGATTGGAGGGAACTAGAATATTGCTTTACTCCATAGGCCACAATGTAACAGCATTTCCATTCAAGTCCAAGGCCCCTTTCTTAACACTGGAATTCCATCCACTTCCCACCAGCCTATTGTCACTATACCAGACATTTAGTATATGAAGGAGCTTGATATTGGCCAATGACTAGCTGGATTTGTTTTTTGGGTACCACTTTCTCCAGGTTATGAGACGTCCTTTTGGGGGTGGGGGGTTCCTGCTAAAGCGATTGAGTTAAAAACATTGGTGGCCTGGGGCCCTAAGAGTTAAAAACATTGGTGGCTTGGGGCCTAAGAGTTAAAAACATTGGTGGCCTGGGGCCCTAAGAGTTAAAAACATTGGTGGCCTGGGGCCCTAAGAGTTAAAAAACATTGGTAGCCTGGGGGCCCTAAGAGTTAAAAACATTGGTGGCCTGGGGCCCTAAGAGTTAAAAACATTGGTGGCCTGGGGCCCTAAGAGTTAAAAACACTGGTGGCCTGGGGCCCTAAGAGTTATAGTGGAACTGAGATAACCCCTCGTAAATTCATGGAATATGAATAGGAGTGGCCTGAATAGAGGTATAAGAAAGACGCGATAACAATAAATGTGTAGCCTTACAGAGCATTGGTTTTAGATGGGGTCAGTGACCCCCCCCATTTGAAAGCTGGAAAGAGTCTGAAAAATAAAACAAAAATATTGAAAAAAAAAACTAACGAAGGCCAATTGAAAAGTTGTTTAGAATCGGCCATTCTAATAAAATACTTAAAGTTAACTTAAAGGTGAACCACCTGTTTAATATGGTGGCCCCACCCTGGACCTGTAACCCACACCCACATTTTTACCTACCTGACCCGCAACTGCCTGATCTGCAAACTGATCTGCGACACACTGACCACCATAAAGCAGGAAGTGCCGTTGCTGGAAACGGGAAGTGACATCATCATTAGTGGGCTAGGCAGAAAAAAAATAATTTTATAAACTTTTAAAGAATAAAACATGTTACTGTGTCTCACACCCACTTGTTGCCTTGAATTTATTGCAGAAAAACTCAAGACATCAAGAGTCTGATGAGTAAATAAAAGCCTAATAAATCATATCATGTCCCCCCGCTGTCAGCCGAGTCCATTTGTTGTTCTGTCGGGCTGTGAAATTTCTCCTTGTTTATCTTGAAATGTTCCAGCTCATCCCTTCATCAATCAATAGAATGTTCTGCATTGTCTCCTATAGAGGGGAGCGGGCTGAAGAGTCACCCACAGCTGCACCCTTTCTCCCACTCCCAATGACCCAGGAGGTTTGTGCTCAAGATTGGATGGAACTTTGGCCATTCGGGCTCACACCAGGCCCTATTTATAAATATTCATCATAAACAATTTTAGAACATTCTTAGCTATGAACTTTTTCTCCTTCAACTATCTCTAAAAAAGATTATTTTGCCGGAAATTGTTTCTTTATTAGTGCCTTTTTATTGTTCACTATTTTTTGGATCATTTTGGGCTCTATTATAGGTTTAACCAGGGCCCAGACATAGTTAGAATGCAATCAGCAGTAGATAAAACCTTTTATTAATGCTCCAAGAATGGCAATTCTTTTCAGAGCCAACTTCCTATCAGATATGCAGCCACCCACCAGTACCTGACTAGGGCGAACCTCATCCTTACTTCACTACTGTGTTCATGAAATCAGGTAATGGAATCTTAAAATAGGCGAATAAAATGATAATTAGATTGTAATTATTATTCATTATAGAAATTTGTGTCCCCAGCCTTTTTGTTTCTCATGACTGTTGCGCCCTATTGCTATTTCAGTCCATAAAAAACTATTTGTAACTTTATATTTGAATCAGTGTGGCATTAAGATTGCCAGCTCTTGGCTTATACAATGTAGTCAGCCCATTGCACCTCCAGCTATAAACTAATTATAGAAGAGAATTATATATGTTTTATGTCCCAAACTGAGAAGAAAACTAAAATGCTATCCCCCATATCTGTAAAAACATTTGCCCTGTGGGCCTTTCATTACATTTGCGGGTCGTGAAGCACTAATATTTATGTTAAATTCCCTATGTTGCCAGTATTTGGTTCTTATGCCCTTTTAAACTCAAGAACTGACAGTAAAACATAAATCATATATCTAATTATTATTATTATAATTATATACATATCACTTGGATGTGTGCCTATAGTGACACTGCAGGTGAATGGGAACTGCACAGCAGCGCTGCTCCATATTTCTGCTTTCTCATTCTACCCGATAATATTGCTTAATCCATTATTCTCCCTCAATCTGACACTTTTTTTTATGTTACAGGAAACAACTGGATAAGATTGTGACTGGATTTCCAGCTGCCGGAATCACCTGTAAGTGGCATTATTAGTGATTAATAATAGTGACTGGGTGCCTTAGTAACAGTAGTAACAGAATTATTGACTGGATCTCTTCTAAAACTTCGACACCTAAAGTCCCATTTTCAAGCCAGCAAAATCCGTTGCAATGCAGTTGTGGGTTATGCACAGAGGCCCCTCATAGGAACCCTAATAAACATGGGTACAATGCAGTGTGTATAAACAATTGAGTTTTTTCTCCCACAGCTCAGGAAACATCAAAAATAAGACCGAGACGCAGGGTTGCTGAAGGCCTTTCAAGTAAGTGTCTGGATCACTGTCTCTGTCCCTCATGCTTTCCTCCAATACAGAAGTATAAATGTCTTATTACCTCTTTGCTCCTCTCCTTGTCTCCCAAACAGACTTTAAGATCAATATCGGAGGCATGGAGAGCAAACTCCTCGAGAAAGAGAAGGAGACTGGAAGAAGCTGCCATGTATGCTATTTTACATTTTAATATCCTTCCAGTTATTATGATGTATAAGAACAATTATATATATAAGAAAAAATGGATGTAGCCAGTCAGAGCACTGATTTCAGCGCTTACACAGTTTCATATTGGACTGCAGGTTGCACACCACAATCTCCCAGAATTCCTCAGCTGCAGCCTACAATTAGACATCTAATTTAATCTAATCCAGGGGATAAACAGAAAAAGTCACTTGTACAACCAGTTGAAGTGTGGCTTTGCAATAGTTTGAATTGTGAGTTAGGAACCATTCAGTCCAGGCAAAGAGCAGACAGAAATAGGTTCTATATAATGATCTTAACACAGCAAGAAGGCGAAAATATTTATATTGGAAAATCTGCTCTTTTTATCCCATTTTCCACAAAAATATGAGCTGGTCTATCAGTTTACTCTTATCTACCCATATAATATACTAAATCTGCCCCATCAACACATGAAAGATCATCAGGGAATATATTATTACTTCAGTAATGATATTTGTAGTCTCAACACTTTGAAACAAATTACACTGACTGATTGTTCTCCATTATATCCCCTTTAGGACCAGTCAACAGGAAAAAGTGGAGGAAGATCACCTGCAGGAAGAGGAGAACCATCGGGAGGAGCAAGAAGAGGTGGAACACCATGAAGAGGAACAGGAGGAGCAAAAGAAGGAACTAGACGAGAGATGTTCCTGCTGAAAAGAAAGAGGATATAGAAGAACTGGAGAAGGAGGTTCCTCAAGAACAGCAAGAGGAGGAGATGGAACAGGAGGAACAAGAGGAGCAAAAAAGGAGCAAGACAAAGATGGTCCTGCTGAAAAGAAAGAGGATTTGGAAAGAACTGGAGAAGGATGATCCTCCTGAACATGAAGAGGAAGTGATGGAACTGGAGGGACAAGCGGAGCAAAAGCAGGAACAAGAGAAAGATGTTCCTGCTGAAAAGCAAGAAGAGGCAGAAGAACTGAAGAAAGATGTCCCTCTTGAAGAGCAAGAAGATGTGGAAGAACTGGAGAAAGAAGAGGTGATAGAACTGGAGGAAGAAGAGGAGCAAAAGCAGGAACAAGAGGAAGATGTTCCTGCTGAAAAGCAAGAAGAGGCAGAAGAACTGAAGAAAGTGGTCCCTCTTGAAGAGCAAGAAGATGTGGAAGAACTGGAGAAAGAAGAGGTGATAGAACTGGAGGAAGAAGAGGAGCAAAAGCAGGAACAAGAAGAAGGTGTTCCTGCTGAAAACCAAGAAAAGGGCGAAGAACCAGAGAAAGATGTTCCTGCCGAAAAGAGAGAAGAGGTGATAGAAATGGAGGAACAAGAGGAGAAGCGTGATCTACAAGAAGAAGTTCCTGCTGAACAAAAACAGCAGCAGCCAACCCGGAGAAGAAGGGTTGCAATCAGGCTCCAGAGGATCTGGGTAATATATCTAATTATTGGCTTTCTACTTTCATATGCTAATGCACCATGTTGGCTCTCGTGTACTTTATAGCCTTCCAGTCGTTCAGGCTGTCTACCCAAATGATTGGAGAAATTGAAAGGTTGCCATAGCTGCCTTGTATGTTCTCTGTTTTTTTTTGCCTGTGGCCTGATCAGTCAGAGAATTTCCCCTATTGGCCAGGGTATGGCTGTCTATAGGTTGTACTGGGTTACTGACTCTGAGCAGAGATCTGGCCAAGTCTCCAGATACCGCTGTTGATTCTCTATAGACCAATTAGGGGGAGGTTTGGTAACTCTCATAGGGCTGTTGTAGCTCTTCCCTTCTTTGGAACTAGAAACTAGACTCACACCAGCTGATCAATATAAGAATAAAAGGTGCCATTCTATAGAGCTGACATGCTAATAATTATTTATCTGTAATTAATTCTTCTTTAACAATTTACAAGATATTTCTTTTCTTTGCAGCGTTCCACCAAGAAGTTCTTCCGAGGGATAAACTGTCGACGCCCCACTCCTGCGCCGTGAATACCTTGCACCCACACTGGAACCCACACAAGCATTCACACATACACTTACACCTGCACCCTCCCTTCCACACACACATACTAAAGGAATCATTCAGTATTAAAATAAACATTAGGTAAATAGATAGGATGTGCAAATAAAAAATGTTTCAATTATAGTAAGTTAGCCAAAAATGTAATGTATAAATGCTGGAGTGACTGGATGTCTAACATAACAGCCAAAACACTACTTCCTGCTTTGCAGCTCTCTTGGTTTCCACTGATTGGTTACCAGCCACTAACCAATCAGTGACTTGAAGGGGGCCACATGGGCTGCAAATCAGGAAGTTGTGTTCTGGCTATTATGTTAGACATTCAGTCTCTCCAGCCTTTATATGTTACATTTTTGGCTAACTTACAATATTAGAAACATTTTTTATTTTAAACATCCTATCTATTTACCCAGTTTTTCTTTCTTACAGTGAATTAAACACAGACATATTAAAGGAACTGTTCTGTATTAAAATAAAAATTAGGCAAATAGATAGGTTGGGCAAAATAAAAAATATTTTGAATATAGTAAGTTAGCCAAAAATGTAATGTATAAAGGCTGGAGTGACTGGACGTCTAACATAATAGCCAGAACACTACTTCCTGATTTGCAGCTCTCTTAGTTTCCACTGATTGGTTACCAGCCACTAACCAATCAGTGACTTGAAGGGGCCACATGGGCTGCAAATCAGGAAGTAGTGTTCTGGCTATTATGTTAGACATTCAGTCACTCCAGCCTTTATACATTACATTTTTGGCAAACTTACTATATCAGAAACATTTTTGATTTTGCACAGACTATCTATTTAGCCAGTGTTTATTTTTATACTGAATGATTCCTTTAATATGATTCCTGTGTTCAGTTTAATGCAAATAGAAAAACTGGGTAAATAGACTGTGAAAATAAAATAATGTTTCTAATATAGTGAGTTAGCCAAAAATGTAATGTTTGAACGCTGGTGTAAATGGATGTGTAACATAATAGCCAGAACACTACTTCCTGTTTTGCAGCTCTCTTGGTTTCCACTGATTGGTTACCAGCCACTAACCAATCAGTGACTTGAAGGGGGGCCACAGGAAGTAATGTTCTAGCTATTATGTTAGACATCCAATCACTCCAGCCTTAATACATTACATTTTTGGCTAACTCACTATATTAGAAACATTTTTTATTGTGCACAATCTATTTGCATAGTTTTTATTTTTACACTGAACTGTTCCTTTAAGCCATGATCCAGGGAGTAATACCGATTGCCATTTGGAGTCAGGAAGGAATTTTTCCCTAGGGTTTTTGCCTTCCTCTGGATCATTAGCTGTTATGAATGCCCAACCCGATTGACTTTAATATGAATAAATCCTGTTCCCACCAACAGGTTTGCCCATAAATATGTCTCTGTGTTTTTATTGAATCTCTATGGTGAATCTTGAGGGGAGGTAAGAGGCTCCAGTGCCTCATTCTGATAAAGGTAACTGACCAATTGTGTCATTTAATACTGTGGGGGGACTGCTCAAATGGGCAGGTGTGGGGCAGAGTGGGAAAAAGGTTTTGTTAAAGGTTTGTATGGTTTTATATCTGTGCAGGGGGTTGTTAGAATGGGTTCTGCTCTGGGAATTCATTGGTTAATATGTATGTGATGGGGCTAAAATACACAGGGTTAATATCTGTGCAGGGGGTTGTTAGAATGGTTTCTGCTCTGGGAATTCATTGGTTAATATGTATGTGATGGGCTAAAATACACAGGGTTAATATCTGTGCAGGGGGTTGTTAGAATGGTTTCTGATCTGGGAATTCATTGGTTAATCTGTAAGTGATGGGGCTAAAATACACAGGGTTAATATCTGTGCAGGGGGTTGTTAGAATGGTTTCTGCTCTGGGAATTTATTGGTTAATATGTAAGTGATGGGCTGAAATACACAAGGAGCAATAGACACAGATATGAGGAGACCCTACTTACTATATTATACTACAATATCACTTTATTCCACAGTACATAATGTAACAGTATTATATGGGTGCTGGGTGGGTTACAAGCAACATATACAATAGTTTCTCCAAAAATGCCACAGGTGTATCTCACATTGTATTTAGCACAGTCAGTGGTGCAGCAGTTTGTGTAAGTGGAAAGGACCAAAATTCGCCTTAAAAGGGGTGTCACTGCCTCTTAAAGTGCCTCACTGAGCCGACAGCGAATCACAGGACCCAATACACTAGTCTGACACCCCCCTGCCAAAATACATCCCAGCACCCACACACTGTACCCCCATATACTTAAGTGGTAAAGTGCCCCCTATGTAATAGCACCGCCATCTCAATTCACTCCACACGTTATTTGTCTGCCCCCTATGAACGCAAGTGGGAAGTACCAATAGTTTTTGGCTGTGCCCCTTGTATGTGCCGCACAAATACCCCCCTGCAGTTGGTCAGGTTTTGCCAGGACAAAAGGTTGAACTTAATGAATGTGGGTTTTTTCCAACCAAAGCTGCTGTGATTCATACAAATCATTTTACAGAAATGCAGGGGGGACTCTATAGAGGGAGATGAGCCTGCAACTGTTGGGGTGCCCAGGAATTATATGGGGCTGATTGAGACTTTAGGGGATCCAACAATCTGATTGGGGGGCTCAATAACTAGTGTTCCCCTGCTGAAAAATTCATGTAGGAGATTCTCATATAATTCAGTACAAAGATCCCAATATAAACATATACATTATAATAACTGCTTCATATAAACCCCTCCACTTACTACTGATTTTTATCTGTTTTCTGTTAGTGCTGGGGTATTACAACTACTACTAATAGCACTTTCTCTCCCTACTATACCTGCTATCCCACAGCCACATTCCCTTCTCACAGACTATTATCCACTGTTACTATAGGCACCATCTCTCCCTACTATACCTGCTATCCCACAGTCACATTCCCTTCCCAGATTCTCTGTGTACAAGAGGGAGAGTGGGGGTTTTGTACAGGAGGGAGAGTGGGGGTTGAGTATAGGAGGGAGAGTAGGGGGTTGTGTATAGGAGAAGGTTGAGGGGGGGGGGTGTATAGGTGAGGGGTGAATAGGAGGTGGGGGTGTATAGGTAGGGGGCCGGGAGGTCTAGCCATGATCCAGGGTGTAGAACCGACTGCCGTTTCTAGGAGTCAGGAAGGAATTTTTACCTTCAGTGCAGATTGGCCCCCATAGCACTCTAGGGTTTTTCTCCTTCCTCTGGATCATCCACTGTTAGGGAGGCCCAAATATAAATTGCCTATTAATTGTAATAAATCCTGTGCTCACCGCCAGGTTTCTCCATAAATATGTCTCTGTGTTTTTCTTTAATCCCTATGGTGAATATTGAGGGAAGGGGCTCCTGTGCCTCGTTCTACTAAAGATGACTGAGCGGTTGTGTGAGGGTAAAACTGGGTGGTGGTGCTGATACATGGGTTTAGTTGAAGAAGGGAATGGGTTAATATCTCTGCAGGGTTAATTGATTAATATGTACATGACGGGGCTGAAAGACATAGGGACACATACTGATCTCTAATGATTGGAGGGAACTAGAATATTGCTTTACTCCATAGGCCACAATGTAACAGCATTTCCATTCAAGTCCAAGGCCCCTTTCTCTTACGGCCTTGGGGGACACAGGAACCACGGGGTTAAGCTCCTCCCTCCAGGAGGCAGGACACATACTAAACAAAACAAAAGACTGGACTCCTCCTTCTCCCTCTATATCCTCTCCTGCTTAACTCCCCCATATCAGTTTTTTAGTGTCCTGCCAAGGAGGTAGGATGACCTCTAGGAGGTCCTACTAAAGGATACTACGGTCAACGATTAGCGTTGACACCCGGGGTGTGACAAGAGTCAGGGGCACTCCTGATCTCTAAGGTTAGCCCCCTCCGCGGGATACCTCTGCTGGGGTCGGTAAGACTCATGGGAGCAGACCACCCATCACGTACCTGTTCCACGCCTCAGTGGAGCAGGTGATGGCCAGACAGAGAGGCTCAGGAGGGGGAGTCCCAGAAGACCCTCCGGGGGTAAGTAGGCCAGCTGGTTGACAAGCGCACCTCCTCCCCCCTTTCTTGACTCACGCTTGGCTTAGTGTCCCGTCTGCCTGCCTGCCTGCTGGGGGGGGGGGGGGCGTGGAGGGAGGGGGAGGGGAAGTCGGGCGGCGGTCCTGATCGTTTCGTCGATCGGCGCTCTTTCCCCGTAGGTTCCACTTCCGGGTTACACTGGCGCGTGCGGATGACGTCAGCGTCGGCAGGGGAATATCAGCCTCGGTGGATAGCGCTGGAAACCTTTTCGCGGGACGCGCAGGACGGAGCCTGGATTCTCTTCTCTCTCTCTCTCTCTCTGTGTTCCCTCTCCCGGTGCAGGTACGGTGGGTGGAGGGCGGCTTAGGCTGGGCAAGACTGAAGGGGAGCATGTTTCCCAGGGGAGGGAGAGCGAAGGCCTCTGCCTCGGTGACATATTTGGCATGCTCTTTATGCTCTGCAAAATTTTCGAAGGGTCAGGAGAACCCAGTGTGCGCAGGCCTGCTCAGCTACAGAGGAACCATCAGTCCCTCCTGTACAATCAGACCATACAGGTCTTGGGAGCATTACCCCTACTCTGACAAATGCTGGGGATTCTGTGGGGGCTACAGCATCCCTGCCCCAATACTAGGGGGATAGCCCTCCTCCTTGGGCGCTTCAATTGTCCCAGTCACTGGCTAACCTGCAGGGAATCGATAATCTATCTGCCTCCCTGGACAGGTTTGTTAAGCACCTGTCGGTGCAGCCCCACTCTAGGAGCAGGAAGTCAGCTAGTAAAAGAAAGACTATCCTGTCAGCATCATCTGGGGAGTCGGCTGAGGAAGTGAGCGATACCGAGCTAAGTGAGGGAGAGATTTCCTCAGCCTCGTCTGAGGATCTTCCCGAGCCTGATAGGGAAGTCCCCCATGATGTAGAGGGAATTATCTGGGCCATTAAGCATGCCTTAAAGCTAGAGGAGGTGTCGGGCCCAGGATCGGGTTCCAAGGGTCCCTTTAAACGCCAGCGCAAACAAAATGCAGAGTTCCCTTTTCATGAGCAGCTGGGGGAGGTTATCCAACAGGAGTGGGATAATCCAGAGAAAAAGTTTCAACCTTCTCGCAGGTTTTCTCGCTCTTACCCCTTTGCGAAAGATCTCACTGACAAATGGGGGGTGCCGCCGGCGGTTGACGCTCCAGTGTCACGTCTTTCAAAGAACACAGCTCTCCCTGTCCCAGATTCAGCAGCCTTTAAGGATCCGACAGACAAACGACTGGAGGGGTTTCTCCGCTCCATCTTTACTTCGGCAGGTTCCACTTTTAGACCTATCATTGCTGCAGCATGGGTTAGCCGGGCAATGGCTGACTGGGCGCAGGAGATTCTGGAAGGTCTAAGGGTTAATTCTTCTAGATCTGTATTATCCTCTCTGGCATCCCAGATTCTGGACGCGAATGCCTTCCTGGGAGATGCTCTTCTAGACTCTCTTCACACAACAGCCAGAACGTCGGCCACGGCAGTGGCAGCACGCAGAGCACTCTGGCTTAAGCACTGGACAGCCGACCTCAGCTCCAAAAAAGCTCTGACAGCCATGGCTTTTAAAGGAAAGCGTCTGTTTGGTGAGGAGCTAGAGAAGATGATATCCCAGGCCACAGGGGCGAAGAGCACGCTATTACCCCAGCCAAGGACCCGCTCCACTACAGGACAGAGACGGGGCAGGTTTTTTCGTGGCTCAGGATTTCGTTCTTCAAAAGGTTCCCCACCTCCTGTCTCAGGACGTTCCAAGGGTAGATTCCAGCATAGGAACCGTCAGGGGTGGCAGCCTCGCAAGAATCAGCGAAGGACCCCAGTGGACAAGTCCTCATCCCTATGACGGGACAGGCCCTCCGGGGCCAGACCAGGCGGTAGGGGGACGCCTGCAATGGTTCCGGGAGGTGTGGCACCACAAAGTAGCAGATGCTTGGGTTCGCGAACTGGTGGCAGATGGGTACAGGATCGAGTTTCAGTCACGACCCCCAGAACGTTTTTTCCTTTCAAGGGTTTCCCCAAGGAATCCAAAGAGGGAAGCTTTTCTCAAGGTCATTTCAGACCTACTTCATGCGGGGGTTATAGTTCCTGTCCCATTGGACCAACTAAATCAAGGCTTCTATTCGAACCTTTTTATCGTGCCCAAAAAAGATGGATCATTCCGACCAGTTTTGGACTTAAAGTGCCTCAACAAGTTCATCAGGTACCGCCGGTTCCGCATGGAAACTATCCGTTCGGTGATCAGATCTCTGAACAGAGGCGAATTCCTCGCATCCTTGGACATCAAGGATGCGTATCTGCATGTTCCCATTTGGCCAGGCCATCACAAGTACCTGCGTTTCGCCTTTCTCCAGCGGCATTATCAGTTTGTGGCCCTTCCCTTCGGCCTGTCGTCGGCTCCTCGGGTCTTCACCAAGATCATGGCAGCCATGACGGCAGTTCTGCGCTTGCAGGGCATATACATTACGCCATATTTAGACGATATACTGGTGAGGGGCAGCATCTCTAGAGGAGACGCAGGAACATCTGGCAATCACCATCAAGACTCTGGAGCAGTTCGGATGGCTAATCAACAAGAAAAAATATTTTCTCGTTCCGAAACAGGTCATGTTATTTCTGGGACTGATATTCAATACAGATGCTCAGTTAGTGATACTTCCTCGGGAGAAACAGGAGAGGTTGCAGTACCTGTCCAGACAGCTTATCCAGATCAGGTCTCCCTCTGTTCGGCTTTGCATGCAGGTACTGGGGTATATGGTATCAACCATGGAGGCGGTACCTTTTGCACAGTTTCATTGGCGTCCTCTTCAGTTGTGCATTCTGCGGAATTGGCGGAAGAAGGAGTCGCTAATGCAGAGGATCGATCTGGATCGGTTGACACGGCAGTCTCTGCAGTGGTGGACAAACCCCCGAAATCTAGACGGAGGTCGGCGATGGGGAGAGACTCAATGGGTAGTCATTACCACCGATGCAAGCTTATTGGGATGGGGAGCACGGTTCGCTCAATGTTCGGCCCAAGGAAGATGGTCTCCAGAGGAGTCCAAACGGTCAATAAATGTCTTGGAGCTTCGGGCCATTTACCTAGCATTGCGCCATTGGGAGGATCAACTGACAGGTCTTTCAGTGCGCATACAGACAGACAATGTGACTGCAGTCGCATATATAAATCGCCAGGGAGGAACTCGCAGCTTCGCAGCCTGGACAGAAGCGAAAAGGATTCTGTCCTGGGCAGAGACTCGAATTCCAGAAATTTCCGCGGTCCACATTCCGGGAATTCAAAACTGGGAAGCCGACTACCTAAGTCGACACCGTCTAGATCCGGGAGAGTGGGAACTCCTTCCGGAAGTGTTCGACATGATTGTGCACAGGTGGGGACAACCGGAGGTCGATCTGATGGCATCTCGACACAACAAGAAGGTGACAAGGTTCTTTGCCAGAAGCAGAGACCCACAAGCATCAGGAGTGGATGCGATGACTATGCCATGGCAGTTCCGATTAGCGTACATCTTCCCTCCCTTGCCCATGATACCACGGGTAATCAGGAAATTTCGGCACGAGAGACTGAGTCTAGTAGTCGTGGCTCCATATTGGCCCCGAAGAGCCTGGTTCACGGACCTCATATCCCTATCCGCAGGAAACTGGTTCCATCTTCCGCGACGTCCGGACTTACTTCAGCAGGGTCCAATACTACATCACAATCCAGGTCTTCTGACTTTGACGGCATGGCTGTTGAGACCGCCATCCTGAGAGAAAAGGGTTTTGCTGACTCTGTGATTAACACAATGATCAAGGCAAGAAAGACATCGTCAGCCAGGGCCTACTACAGAGTGTGGAAGGCATACGCAGCATGGTGTGAACCCAGAGGAGTACCATTCAATGAGCTTGATTTATCGCGGGTGCTTCTGTTCCTGCAGAAGGGTCTCGAAGGGGGTTTGAAACTATCATCTCTAAAGGTGCAAGTTTCAGCCCTGTCAGTTCTCTTTCAGGACCGGCTGGCCTTAAAGGAGGACATTCAAACTTTTTTCCAGGGTGTGGCCCATATAGCCCCACCTTTTAAACAGCCGGCACCAGTGTGGGATCTCAACCTAGTATTAAAATCTCTTCAGGATTTACCATTCGAACCTCTGCGGACGGTGGATTTACCTTCCTTGACCTGGAAGGTAGTGTTTTTGGTGGCCATTGCCTCGGCCAGAAGGGTCTCTGAGTTAGGGGCACTTTCCATGGCCTCGCCGTTCTTAGTGTTTCACCCAGACAAGGTAGTTTTGCGGACTAGACCCTCCTTCCTTCCCAAGGTGGTATCGAGTTTTCATGTGAATCAGCCAATTGTAGTACCTTCGTTCTATCCGAATCCGAGAAATGAAAAGGAGACTCGTCTTCATTCGCTGGACGTTGTCAGGGCACTGTCAACATACATAGAGAGAACGGCTTCAATTCGGAAGTCAGATTCCTTGTTTGTGATTCCCTCAGGGCCCAGGATGGGGACAGCGGCGTCCAAGGTGACAATTTCGCGATGGATCAGAGAGACGATCAGTCAGGCATACTTGGTTGCCCACAGGAGTCCCCCGAAAAGAGTCAGAGCCCATTCGACTAGGGCCCTAAGCACTTCATGGGCATGGAGGAATGATGCTTCTGCTGACCAGCTGTGCAGAGCTGCTACATGGTCCTCCGTGCACACCTTTACAAAATTTTATCATTTCGATACATTTTCATCTGCCGAAGCTAGCTTTGGCAGAAAAGTCCTGCAATCAGTCATAGATTCAGACTAACACAGGCACTGGTCTTCGTTTCTTCCCTCCCTCAATATGGGATTATGGGACTGCTTTGATAAGTCCCCGTGGTTCCTGTGTCCCCCAAGGCCGTAAGAGAAAAGGAGATTTTTAGTAGAATTTACCGTTAAATCTCTTTCTCTCTAGGCACTTGGGGGACACAGGAACACCCTCCCCGAAACGTACCCCGATTTGAGGGTTTACAGGGGAAACTGTTCCCCTGATTCTTGTTTCTAGTTTGTTTAATTCATATAGTCCTTGTTATGGGCTTGTTATTGAAACTGATATGGGGGAGTTAAGCAGGAGAGGATATAGAGGGAGAAGGAGGAGTCCAGTCTTTTGTTTTGTTTAGTATGTGTCCTGCCTCCTGGAGGGAGGAGCTTAACCCCGTGGTTCCTGTGTCCCCCAAGTGCCTAGAGAGAAAGAGATTTAACGGTAAGTTCTACTAAAAATCTCCTTTTAACACTGGAATTCCATCCACTTCCCACCAGCCTATTGTCACTATACCAGACATTTAGTATATGAAGGAGCTTGATATTGGCCAATGACTAAGCTGGATTTGTTTTTTGGGTACCACTTTCTCCAGGTTATGAGACGTCCTTTTGGGGTGGGGGGTTCCTGCTAAAGCGATTGAGTTGAAAACATTGGTGGACTGGGGCCCTAAGAGTTAAAAACATTGGTGGCCTGGGGCCCTAAGAGTTAAAAACATTGGTGGCCTGGGGCCCTAAGAGTTAAAAACATTGGGGGCCTGGGGCCCTAAGAGTTAAAAACATTGGTGGCCTGGGGCCCTAAGAGTTAAAAACATTGGTGGCCTGGGGCCCTAAGAGTTAAAAACATTGGTGGCCTGGGGCCCTAAGAGTTAAAAACATTGGTGGCCTGGGGCCATAAGAGTTAAAAACATTGGGGGCCTGGGGCCCTAAGAGTTAAAAACATTGGTGGCCTGGGGCCCTAAGAGTTAAAAACATTGGTGGCCTGGGGCCCTAAGAGTTAAAAACAGAGTTGTAAGTGGAACTGAGATGAAATCCTGGAGAAACGCACAGAAACCTTTTAATAGAAAGTAAAAGATTCTTTAAAAATGTGTAAAAAAAAAAGAGGAAACTGCAAGTGTGAAAAAGGGAAAGAAGAATATATTTAGTGGAGTATAAAAAACAAATTGGCCAACAGGAGCATACCTCCCAACTGTCCCTTTTTCGGAGGGACAGTCCCTCTTTTGACAGCTCAACCCGCAGTCCCTCATTTGTACTGGAAAGTCCCTCTTTTCTCTGCACTGAACAGCCAGAAAAGGAAACAACGTTTTTCACTTAATCGGCTTTTAGCAGAGAGCCCAGAACAGCTAACAGGTGCAAATAAGATACTTTGTAACAATTTTGAGACACAAAAACAAATTTTAGATAAGGAGAAATATTTTCAAACTTTCATAACCTGCCAAATTTTGTATAACAAAGGGTGTGGTCAAAAATTGCTGCGCTACATGCAGAAAATTTTTTTTTGTCCCTCTTTTTACTTCCAAAATGTTGGGAGGTATGCAAGAGCAGTTTGAGCAGGAACAGCGAGGCTTTAGCACAAGTCGATAGATGAAGGGAAGAAAATAAAGGGGCAGGTAACAAGCGGAGAGGCTTCTGTGTTTGTCATTTAAAGGTGGGACTTGTCTCCGTGGCTTTGTGCAATCCTTCCTGAGAGGCTGCAACACACACATACATTTCTGGATTCTTATCTGCTGCTTGTCACATGAATTAAACATACAGTAGCACAAAACTATTTACTGCCGGCGGAGCAGAGCCGGGGAACCTCGGGCAGATACACTAATCTCTCAAAAAGTTCCCTCACCCTCCTGTTATCCCAACAAAGGGGCCTCGGAACCCCTCGTAAGTTCATGCGAATCACCTGCTTATCCACTCGTCCATTAAAGGGGTTGTTCAGCTTTCACTTACCTTTTAGTAGGTTATAGAATGGCTAATTCAACGCAACTTTCAATTGGTCTTCATTATTTACTTTTTATTGTTTTTTATTTACCTTTTTTCTGATTTTTTCCAGTTTTCAAATGGGAGTCACTGACCCCATCAAAATAAAAGTGCTCCGTAAAGCTACAAATGCTCTTTTTTATTACTCCTCTTTGTATTCAGCCCCTCCCCTATTTATATCCCAGTCTCCTATTCAAATAAATGATTATTCAAAGAGCTGCTGAATAAAACGTTAAACAACTCAAAAACCACAAATACAAAATTAAAAACCAAGGGCAAAATCTCAGAATATCACTCTCAAGATCATACTAAAAGTTAACTCAAAGGTGAACAACCCCTTTAAGTTAACTTTTAGTATGATATTTTGGTTTCCATTTTTTATTATTCGTGGTTTTTGAGTTATTTAGCTTTTTATTCAGCAGTTCTCCAGTTTGCAGTTTCCAATATTTGGTTGCTAGGGTTCTTATTACCCTAGCATTGACTTGAATAAGAGACTGGAGTATGAAAGGCAGAGGCCTAAATAGAAAGATGAGTAATAAAAAGTCGGAATAACAATAACTTGTTGCCTTACTGAGCATTGGTTTTAGATGGGGTCAGTGACCCCCATTTGAAATCTGAAAAGAGTCAGAAGAAGGCAAATATTAAAAAAAAAAACTTATGAAAAATAAATAACGAAGACCAAAAGATGTGTAGAATCGGCCATTTAATAAAATACTAAAATTAACTTAAAGGTGAACCACCTCTTTAATATAATGGCCCCACCCTGGGGAAGAGTCCTGTGAGGAAACAAATTTTGAAACCCGGACCTGTAACCCACACCCACATTTTTACCTACCTGACCCGCAACTGCCTGATCTGCAAACTGATCCGCGACTCGCTGACCAACATAAAGCAGGAAGTGCCGTTGCTGGAAACGGGAAGTGATGTCATCAGAACTGGGCTAGGCAGGAATACATTTTTTTAAAAACTTTGATAAGATCCACAACTTGACCTGCAAACCCTCAGACCCCCAACCTGCATCTGAAAGTCCTTCCTACAACCTACAGGTTCGCTGCTTTTTTGGGGGTACCCAACACCCTGCAGGGCTCTACCCTGGGGTACTCAGACTCTTAGGACTGCCCTGCCTGGGAGCATAGGGAAAATGGCACCAATCAGCTCTCCAACACTTGGATGCTCCATTGGGGTAACAGATTAGGAGACTGGTATATTGTTTTTTTTTACCAATTTGAATATTCTGTCCTTTAAAAAAGATCAGGGCAGATCTAAATTTTTAAAAAGTTACCTCGCCCTCCTGTTATCCCAACAAAGGGGCCTCGTAAGCCCTAATGGAGGAGCGGCTGTGATTGAGTGGCATTGCACCCCTGGCCAGGGTCAGACTGGGGGGCCCGGGGCTGCTGTCTGAGGGCCCCCCTCCGTCCTCCCTTTCTGAGCCGGCACACTGCGCTGTGGGCAATACAGGCAACTGTTTTTGCCCTTCGTCGGGGAGTCACTGCAGGAAAAAGGTGCGGATCTGGGGCCCACCGGGTTTTTTCCCGGTGTCCCGCCGGCCCAGTCCGACACTGCCCCTGGCACTACAACATAGGCAGCCTAAGCTTAATGATACTTACAAGGGATTAGCCATGAGAATCTCCTTGCACTTATCTAACATACACATTACAGGGCCATTTTGGCAGCAGCAGTTCTAGGGGGGCACAAATTGGACAGGACATATTTGTAGCTGGTACTGCCCAAGCCCAGTGTAAGGGGTGCATGTCTGCTTAATCTGAAGTAGGATTTGGGGTGGGATAAAGGAAAGTAAAATAATACTATGGGTGTTATTGGGTAGATCCCCTCCAGTAACCCAATATTGAAACCTATTGTCCCTTGGCCAGGGGGCCATGAACCAATCCATGTTGTGCACCCAGGTGTCCCTTACGTAGGCTTGGGTTGGGTTCCATGAGCAGGGACTCCAGGGAGCAGAGCTTTCCTTGGGGAGTCGGAAAATGGGGGCAGCTGCCCTGGGTCCTGGGCATGACAAGGTCAGTGGGTAGTTCATGCCAACGGCACAATCTCCTGGTTATCGACTTGTCCATTAAATGGGCTGTTCACCTTTAAAGAGGTGGTTCACCTTTCAGTTAACTTTAAGTATGTTATAGAATGGCCAATTCTACGCAACTTTTTAATTGGTCTTCAAAATGTAATTTTTATTGGGTTTTTTTTTCTGATTCTTTCCAGTTTTCAAATGGGAGTCACTGACCCCATCTAAAAACAAATGCTCCGTAAAGCTACAAATGATCTATTATTTCTCTTTTTTATCACTCCTCTTTCTATTGAGCCCCTCCTAATCATATCCCAGTCTCTTATTCAAATAAGCCAATGGTTACTAGGGTAATTTGGACCCTAGCAACCAGATTTTGGAAACTGCAAACTGGAGAGCTGCTGAATAAAAAGCTGCTGAATAACTCAAAAACCACAAATAAAAAATGAAAGCCGGGGGGAATGGCCAGCGCGTGCATGTAACCACACGCGTATCTAAACTGCTCCTGCTTCGGTGCCAAACGAAGGTGGAAAAACAGCAGTCCCAGGGTGCCCTAAAGTGCAGAAAATCAACAACCGCTGGCATGTCTAGAAGAAGAACTAAGCAGCAGCCCCTGCAACTTACCTCATTCTATGGATCTCAGCCGAAAGCGCCGCTCTTGGAGGATTGCCAAGATGGCGCCCAGTCCTCATCGGGTGACTCCTCACCAGTGCGACACGGAGCTGAAAGAGCGCAACAATCAGATAAATACGAGGAGGGGACACAGGGCTTAACAGAGACACATTTAAAAGCGCTGCTTACAAAACTCAGGGAAGATATTTGCTCAGACACAAAACCAACTGTGCAAGACTTAAAAACAGAGTTACAGGTCATAGCTGAGCGCACAGACCATGTTGAAACAAAAATGGCGGAACTGGTTGAGGCGCATAACACAATGGCAGACACAGTGAATACTCGGGATGCCGAGATCGATAGACTGTAAAATAAGATAGAAGACATAGAGGATCGATCAAGAAGAAATAACGTGAGGCCCAGGGGGTACCACAAGAGATCCTGCAGGCTCAACTAAGCCAATATGCCCAAGAGCTTATATTAAAGGCACTCCCAGAGACCCCCACGGATCACCTTATCATCGATAGGATCCACAGGGTCCCTGAACCCAGAAATGCACCAAGTGAAGCACCCAGAGATGTGATCCTCAGAATCCATTTCTATCACATAAAAGAGGACCTGATGCTCTTTACCAGACAACACAAAAATATCCCACAGCTGTTCCAAAAAATACAAGTCTATGCAGAACTATCAGCAGCAACTTTGGCTAAGAGACACCAGTTAGCAGTGATAACTCAGGCGCTACGCCAGAATCATATACAGTACAAATGGGGGGACCCAACAAAACTGATTGTTCAGTGGCACCACAAAAATGATCTCCACTGCAGCGGAAGGAAAAGCAGCATTAACACAATGGAATATCCCAGTAGAAACACAACACAAACCACATTAGCCGCATGGAAGCGCATGCACATGGAAGAAGAGTGGATCAAAGACATAGGGAACCTTAACCTCCCACCACCACTATAATGACCTTCAACCCTGGGTCACTTACCTGGATTAATGTTCCCAGGCACCGGAACAAGAACAACTAAGATCTCAACAACAGAAGATCTAAACACCCCCCCAATTCTTTTCTCTGCTACTGCTAGACTGTGTGCCCAAATAAGGCATGTATGCAAAAAGAGAATGGCCTAACCAAACGGCCAAAATGTACATATGTTTATAATGGTTTTGTTTACTTCTCTTTCCTCTCTCTTCTGCTCTACCCCTTCAATCCTACCCAGGAGACTGACATGACAATGAAACATCAGTTCCAGCTGCTGAGGAACCAGCCAAATGTACACACTATAGCACAACAACAAGTTCCAATGGGTCTCAAATGTTTTAGTATGAATGTGAAGGGCTTAAACACACCCCACAAACATCCATTGACCTTAGCAGAGTGCAAAAGGCAAAATGTAGATATTCATTTGGATCCAAGAAACATATTTTCGAACAAAAGATCAAAGCTCGATTGGTAATAAGCAATACAAAATGATAGCAGCGGCAACATCGAAAGCAGAAAAAAAAGAAGTGTAGCCATTCTGGCTAGAAGATCCTTAAAGGGATACTGTCATGGGAAAACATGTTTTTTTAAAAAAACACTTCAGTTAATAGTGCTACTCCAGCAGAATTCTGCACTGAAATCCAATTCTCAAAAGAGCAAACAGATTTCATTATATTCAATTTTGAAATCTGACATGAGGCTAGACATATTGTCAGTTTCCCAGCTGCCCCAGTCATGTGACTTGTGCCTGCACTTTAGGATGGAACTACTTTCTGGCAGGCTGTTATCTCTCCTACTTAATGTAACTGAATCAGTCTCAGTGGGACCTGGCTTTTACTATTGAGTGTTGTTCTTAGATCTACCAGGCAGCTGTTATCTTGTGTTAGGGAGCTGCAATCTGGTTACCTCCCCATTGTTCTGTTGTTAGGCTGCTGGGGGAGGGGTGATTTCACTCCAATTTGCAGTAAAGCAGTAAAGAGTGACTGAAGTTTATCAGAGCACAAGTCACATGAATGGGGTCAGCTGGGAAACTGACAATATGTCTAGCCCCATGTCAGATTTCAAAACTGAATATAAAAAAATCTGTTTGCTCTTTTGAAAAATGGATTTCAGTGCAGAATTCTGCTGGAGTAGCACTATTAACTGATTCATTTTGAAAAAACATGTTTTCCCATGACAGTATCCCTTTAAATATAACAAGTGTTCAACATTTGGCTGACTATAAGGGCAGATGTTTAATTGTAATTTGTAATGTAAACCAACAACAATATACCCTGGTGAATCTGTACTCTCCAAACACTAATCAGAATCTTTTCTTAAAACAAGCCCTGGATCAAGTACAAAGTCTCAAACAGGGTATTGTCATTATAGGTGGTGACTTTAATAATGTACCAGACCTGGAAATGGACAGAACCCCGCAGGCAGCTCTATTACCCCCACGATAACGTAAAACAGTAACGAAAAAAATCTCTTAAGTTTTACTAAACTCCTAGCGCAATACAACTTATATGATATTTGGAGAGTCCATAATCCTACCATGAAGGACTTTACCTATTACTCAGCTCATCAAAATCATATACGAGAATTGACCTATTCCTGATCTATCCCCAAACACTTAAGCAAACTCCTAGATGTGAAATCAAAAACACAACATGGACAGACAACTCACTAGTCGCATTTATACTACAGGAAAAACATCAGTTTACCACTAGACCCCCGTGGAGACTAAATGACACGCTTCTTACAGATAAAAACACCAAATTCACTAAGATTCGTAGTTGCGCCAGGCGTAACTTCGCCGCACTTCGCCACACTTCACCAGGCGTAGTTTCGCCAGCGCTTCGCAAATTCACTAAAATCCGAAGATGCGCTCAGGGGTAGCGTAAGGTTGCGAAGTTGCGCTAGCGTTGATTCGCTAAGTAAAGCGAAGTTACGCTAGCGAAGGCTAATTTGCATACGGCGCGAAATTCAAATTTCAATGGAGGAATACGTATCAGCACTACAAATGCCTAGAAAACCTTCAAATCATCAAATAAAAATTTTATTTTGCCCTACACATGTGCCCACTGTTAAGGTAAGTTGCCATGAGTCAGGAAATGTAGGGGGAAGGAGGGGAGCCCCAAAAAATTTTCGATCTTTTTCAGCCTATCACCCATAATGTAGAAAACACGCCAGCGTTTTTTGGGACTTAGAAAAATTTTTGACTTTTTTTGAAACAATCCCTATCTACTCTATTGCGCTTCGCCAGGTCTGAGGTGGCGAAGGAAGTCTAGCGTAAAAGGTAGCGTTCAGTACACTGCGCAAGTTAGTGAATTTGCGTAGTTACGTCGCTAGCAAAACTTCGCCAGGCGTAAGGGTGCGAAGTAACACTAGCGAAACTACGCCAGCGTTCGTTAGTGAATTTGCGCAGTAACGAAAATGACAAACGCTAGCGAAGTAACGCTAGCGTTCGGCGCTTCGGCGCTTAGTGAATTTGCCCCCATGGATCAATTAGTATTACAGATTTCTTTCCCCTCAATGATAGCACTAACGGGCCAGACCTAAACCTCTGTGTGACCATAAGGCAGCGGTCAGAGGGCAACTGATCAGTATTGCTGCCTATAAAGCCAAACTAGCTAGAGCTAAGCAAGAACAACTACTAAATAAAATAAATGAGCTGGAACAACTCAAACACAAGGCACCATCTTCAGATATTATAGGCCAGTTAAATGGACCAAAAGAAGAGCTAAATCTCCTTATTCTAAGCAGATGCCAAAGTCAACTTACTAAACACAAGAGTATAAACTATGCCATGGGAAATAGAGCAACTGCCATTCATAAAAAGCAATTGGTTCAACAAACATTACAGCAGAGAATAGGGAAAATACATTCGACCACTCAAGAGGTTAAAATCAACCCAAAAGATATAGCTGATACATTTGCCCAATTCTATAGTGACCTTTACAACATGAAGGATAACCCCTCTATTACTAAACCTACCGAGGTGGAGATACGCTCGTTCCTGGAGCATATACAACTACCAGGTATACCTACCATAGCAACCTCAACCCTAAATAGCCCAATAACAACAAAGGAATTTAGGAAGGTGATAAAAAATATGCCTCAAAACAGGTACTATAAAACCTCGCTACGCTATTAACACCTTACCTTACAAGAGCCTTAAATGCAGCAGCAACTACAGGGAAGTTTCCTCAAGTGTTGAAATCATACATTTCGACAATCCCCAAGCCAGGGAAAGATAGCACTAAATGCCCCAACTACCCCCGATATCGTTATTAAAAATATATGCATCTATTTTAGCAGACCAGATTCAGACAGTACTACCACACTTAGTCTGTAACGACCAGACAGGATTTGTTAAACACTACAATACTAGAGGGCTTATTACATTGATACATCAGCTACATAAAGATAACATACCATCTATGGTATTGCCATTGAATGCCGAAAAGGCGTTCGATCGGGTAAATTGGTTATATCTAAAATTAGTCCTAGAGTCATTCAAATTCCTTCTTCACTAATAACTGCCATTATGGCCCTCTACTCTGACCGCTCAAGTGAATGGTTTCCTGTCAACCCCCTTTTCCTTATCAAATGGAACCAGGCAAGGGTGCCCACTCTCACCTCTTATCTACATTTTAAGTATTGAACCATTAGCCTATGCTATTAGGAGCGCACAAAAGATTAGAGGGATAACACTAGGCCCACAAGAGCATAAAATTCTATTGTTTGCTGATGATATTGCACTGACAATAACTAACCCTGAAGTTGCCTTACAGGAGATGTTTGAATTGATTGGACATTTTGGCAAACTGTCATACTATAAACTCAATATTACCGAAACGCAAGCAATGCCGGTTTGTATGCCAATATCGGATACCAATAAGCTGAAAAGAAATACGACCTGGACTCCAAACCACAGCAATCAGTTATCTGGGAAGCAAAATAACAGCAGATCAGAACAATCTTTATCAACAGAATTACACCACAATACTTAAAGATACTCAAACAACTTTACAGACATGGAAAACTTCATATGAATCCTGGTTAGGCATAATTAATGCTGCGAAAATGCTGATTTTACCAAAAATTCTATACAGATTTAGGGCTTTACCCATTCCACTAGACAACTCCTTCTTTAAGCAACTCCAAAGAATAATACAAGCGTTTATATGGAACCATAAGAAACCAAGACTCGCACAGGACATTATGCAAGCCCCTAAGCAAAAAGCTGGTTTGGCATGCCCGAACCTACGATTGTGATATAGGGCTACTATCCTAGACCAATTGGCCGACTGGCACTTACCTCTGGATGCTAAAAAATGGGTAGACATGGAAAAATGGATATATAAGTCTCACTTTGGACACACTGGAATATCACATATATGGACTATGGGGACACATCACCGAACACGAATGGAGCAACTGCCCTTATCAATTAAAGCAACACTGCTGACCTGGTATGTAACCAGGCAAACCGCAACCTAACCATCCCATTATCTACGCTACTACCGATCAGCATCTTGGAGGAGGGGATACAGGACTTAGATCTAGAGAAATGTCAGAAAGCGGGCATTTCAAAAATAAAAGATCTATATGACCAGGATGGATTGAAAACCTTTTCCACCCTACAAACGAAACATGATCTACCAAGTGCCCAATTCTACACTTATTTAAGGGCACAACACTATCTCCAAAGGAACAAATGGTTAGGGGCACACCAGCCGACTAGATTTGAACTTCGATGCTGGGCTCCCACAGGAAGGAAAAAGGGAAATACAATTATTTATAACTTATTACTGGACTATGATACAGGAAAACCCCTAGTAGCAATGGACAGATGGCAGGACGATCTACAAATGCCGTTAAGCAAGGACTTATGGCAACGCCTCTTTAGGCAAACATCAATATTCTCCAGAACATTAATCATCATGAACTATCCATCAAGATTATGTACAGATGACACCAGAAAAGGAACACAAAGCCTTCCCCAAATCAACAAACCTTTGCTGGAGGTGTCAGCAGGAAGTGGGCACTTTCCTGCACATATGGTGGACATGTTCAATTGCAAAGAAATTTTGGGACTGTGTCAACCAACTTATAGTAGAAGTTACGAAAATACAAACCACGTTTCAGCCTGCATTAGCGCTACTGGGCCAAGACACTATCCAAAGAGATCGAAGCTCCAAAACAACAATTGTGCAAATACTGCTGGCGGGCAGGAGCCTACTAGCCCGGCATTGGGAAAAAAAGTACATTACCGGCAAAAAGAGAGATAAAAAAGGAAATAGAGTACATCCAACTATATGAACGAACATTTACCCAATATCAGCACGGGTTGTAAGAAAAGCATACGAGAGAAACTGTATCGAAATGTCCAAGTAGTATCAGAAATAAGACCTAGAGCAAATGTGCAAAGCTGAAATATGAATTACCGTATTAAGAACTGTTGCCAGTACTCCTCCTCCCCCTCCATCCCTTTTCTCTTCTTTCTTTCTATCCTTATCGTTCCTATAAGAAATGATATGTAAAATGCAAAAATCGTAAATAAAAAAAAAAATGGAAACCAATAGAAAATTGTCTCAGGATATCACTCTCAACATCATCCTAAACATTTACTCAAAGGTGAACAACCCCTTTAAGTTAACTTTTAGTATGATATATTGGTTTTCACTTTTTATTATTTGTGGTTTTAGAGACATTTAGCTTTTTATTCAGTTTGTAGTTTCCACAATCTGGTTGCCAGGGCCCAAATTACCCTAGCAACCATGCATTAATAGACTGGAATATGAATAGGAGTGGCCTGAATAAAGTAATAGACGCAATAACAATACATTTGCAGCCTTCCAGAGCATTGGTTTTTAGATGGGGTCAGTGACCCCCCCATTTGAAAGCTGGAAAGAGAGTGAAGAATGTTGCCTAGAATCGGCCATTCTATAAAATACTAAAAGTTAACTTGAAGGTGAACCACCTCTTTAATATAGTGGCCCCACCCTGGGGTAGAGTCCTGCGTGGAAAATTTTTTTGAAACCTGGACCTGTAACCCGCACCCACATTTTTACCTACCTGACCCGCAACTGCCTGATCTGCAAACTGATCCGCCACACGCTGACCACCATAAAGCAGGAAGTGCCGTTGCTGGAAACGGGAAGTGACGTCATCAGAAGTGGGCTAGGCAGAAAAAAAAATGTAAAAAACGTTTAAAGGAGCATGACAAGGTCAGTGGGTAGTTCATGCTAACTGCACAATCACCTGGTTATCGACTTGTACATTAAATGGGCTGTTCACCTTTCAGTTAACTTTTAGTATGTTATAGAATGGCCAATTCTACGCAACGTTTCAATTGGTCTTCATTATTTACTTTTTAGTGTGGTTTTTATTTACCTTTTTTTCCGATTCTTCACTGACCCGATCTAAAAACAAGTGCTCCGTAAAGCTACAGATCTATTATTGCTCTTTTTTATTACTCCTCATTTCTATTCAGCCCCTCCCCTATTCATATCCAAGTCTCTTATTTAAATAAGTGAATGGTTGCTAGGGTAATTTGGACCCTAGCAACCAGATTTTGGAAACGGCAACCTGGAGAGCTGCTGAATAACTCAAAAACCACAAATAAAAAATTAAAACTAATTGCAAATTGTCTCAGAATATCACTCTCAAAATCCTACTAACAATTAACAACCCCTTTAAGTTAACTTTTTTTTTTTTTTTAAAGGTTGTTTTTTTATTGAGTTTTAGCATACTAAACAAGAAAAGCGAAAAGAAACAAGACAAGACTAAAAGATGGTGTCCTTCTAGTTAACAGCTTAACAAGCACTGTATTTAGCATTTGTAGGTCGCCCAAATATTTTCTGCCAAACCTCTCGTGGAATGTCAGGAGCTCTCAAACTACTGATGATGCTCATTATCAGTTGGGTGGAGATCAAGCCATGGGGACCAAACTTTGACAAATTTTGCGGGGCATCCTCTACTATGCCCCGCAACCAATAGTGAAAGTCCTGGAGACTCACAAAGTGGTGCAAGTGGGAGTTCTTCCATAACGGCAGATATGGTGACAGAATTGGAGGGATATGACCTGATGTTTCGTGAGCCGCAGTCCACGCTCTGTATGGAGTTGTAACGGTAGAGGGGCAGGACGTATAATCCGCTAGCTTCCTATAAGGCAGGTTCCTGAGGGCTTCCCATGATCCCACTCGTAGGGCTAGAAGGATTGACTCCGCATCAGATTCATCTACATGGAACCAGCTGTGCATGTGGTGGATTTGACTTGCTGAAAAACAATACAAATGTGGGAGTGCGAGTCCACCCTCTAGAATTGGGGCCTTAATTACGTTCCACGATAACCTGGGCACTTTATTGGCCCATAGGAATGGAATCAGAATGGAGTTTATTCTACGAATATAATTCTACGTTATGGGAACCCACAGGGGAGAGTTGTGTTGCTTGTGGAGAAATTTGAGCAAAAAATATCATGTTCAAATGGACTAAGGTAAAACTTAGTACCTTTGTAAAATGTATAATGAAGCAATAGAATTCTTAATGAATCAGATGAAAATTGAGCATAGGACTGGCCAGATATGGGATGACTTTGACGTAGTTGGTCAGCTTAAATATATTGCAATATATGGACAAACAATCCCTGTTTTGTTTAAAGGGTAAGGCATTTTTCAGTAGCAGTATGCACAAAATGTCTCTGTCTTAAATATATTGATAATGGGTTGAGTGCAGAGGACTCTTGTATTTGTCTATATGTATTTTGTGGTCACAGCCTCATTGCACCCCCTCCTAATGGTTTTAAAAATTAGTGGTGAGCACAACTTTCCCTTGTTTGTTCTAGGCTCAATGTTGTCTTCAATAAAGAGTCTTGACAGTCGGCCAGAAAAAGCAAAAGGTTGTCAGCGTAAAGCACCAGTTTATCCTCCAGAGTGACCATTTTTAGCCCTTTTATGTCTGGATTCTGCCTATTGAGTAGGGCTAGTGACTCGATGGCAAATAAAAGCGGCGACAGGGGACACCCTTTCCTGGTGCCCCGTGCCAATAGAAAGGGATCAGAGAGTGCCCCATGAATTTTAATCCGAGCTGTTGGCCTTTGATATAGAAGCTGGATCCAGCCTATGAAATGGGGGCCAAATCCAAAGCACCTGAGAGTTTCCCACAGGTACATCCATTCTACTGAATCAAACGCTTTGGCGGCGTCTAAAGATACTATTATCCTGGAGCCTATGTTGTCATGTTGGGTTTGTAGATGTGTATACACCCGTCTGAGGTTAGTCAAGGTGGATTTTTCAGGCATTACCCGTTTGATTGGAGTGAATGATGGAGGAGATCACCTTAACCAATCGCATTGCTCTGATTTTGACAAATATTTTGGTGTCTGTGTTGATCAGGGAGATTGGCCTATATGCATCACATTGTTCAGGGTCCTTCCCTTCCTTTGTATCAGAATTATGATTGCAGCATGGAATGAGAGAGGAAGAGTGCCTTCTTCAATTGAGTTTAGGAATATTTTGTTGAGGGAAGAAGAAGGGGTTTGCCTTACATGACATACCACGCCACTGGAAATCCATCTTCTCCAGGGGTTTTACCTGTCGAGAGTGAGGCCAGGGCATCTGGTACCTCTAGTTTAGTGATTGGACTATCCAAATACAGAGCCTCCTCAGGCGTCAGGTGGGAAAATTCTAGAGAGTCCAGGAATTTGTATAGTTGTTCATCAAAGTAATGAGCTTTATAAAGAGCTATACAGATCCTCATAGAAACTGGCAAAACACTGTAAAGGTGGCCATACACGGATAGATCCACTCGTTTGGCGATCTCCCTCCGATATGCCCACCTTGAGGTGGGCAATATCGGGCTGATCCGATCGTGGGCCCTAGGGCCCAACGATCGGATCCTTCATGTTCGCAAACGGGCGGTCGGATCGCGGGACCGCATCAACGAACAGATGCGGCCGCGATCCGACGGGATTTTTAACCCTATCCGATCGAGATCTGGCCGACTTTCGGGGGCCCCCATACACGGGCCAATAAGCTGCCGACTCGGTCTGTCGGCAGCTTTTATCGGCCCGTGTATGGCCACCTTAAGATGTCCTGTGGGTTAGAGACCAAGTTCCCCCTGGAGTTCCTGAATCTCGGGATCAGGGTCTGCAAATCCTGTTGGTTAGCAAGTCTGGCCAGCAGTTTCCCTGCCTTGTCCCCATGATCAAACACCTTCTGGTTTAGATAGAGGAGTCTCTTTTTTGTTAGTTTAGTTTGTGCAAGTTCAAGGTTCCTTTGGGCCTGACTCAGACACAGTTTGTTGCCTTCCGTTTGCTCAGACTTATACTTGTTTTCAGCCTCCATAAGGGCCTGTTTAGCCTCCACCACCTCTGCTTTGCTTAAAGTTTAGGCGGTCGCAACTTCCTTAATCAAGACACCCCTGGCAACAGCTTTGGATGCCTCCCTTAACAGAGCAGGAGAGGCCGTGCCTTGATTGATGGACCAATATGCAACATGTTCCTCCTGGGCATGGTCCCTAATATGGGGATTAGTAAGCCATAACGGGTTAAATCTCCAGTTTGCCGATGCTATCTTGGGGCCTGGTGCCAGAACCACTGATAATGGGGAGTGGTCCGAAAATGCCCTAGGGAGGTATTCCACCGACTCGACCATCTGTGCAAAATCAGCTGAGGCGAGAGCCATATCTATACGTGACAGTGAGCCATAACTGGGGGAAAAGCAGAAGTATTGCTGTTCTGTCGGGTGTTTCCATCTCCACAATTCCAAAAGACCTAAGGATTCAGTCCACGTTTTGAGGTTTAGGCAGTGGTGCTTAGCCTGGCTCAACCTGTCTAACTTGGGATCCATGTTATTAAAGTCTCCCAGCATGCAAATGGGCACCGCAGGTAGACCAGCGATGATTTTATAAATTTGTTCTAGAACCGCCAATGAGAAGGGGGGAGGACAATATACATTAACAAGCACTAGTGGTTGGTTATTGATTTTGCAATGTAGTACTATGTATAGGCCATAAAAGTCCATGCGGACATCTAAAAAATCAAACAGCACCCCTTTCCGAATCAGTATGGACACTCCTCTCGCATGGGTTGAAAAAGGAGAGGGATAGGCGTGCGCTACCCAGAAACGTTTGAGGGCTAGCAATTTCTGGCCGGTCAGATGAGTCTCCTGAAGAATCAATACTGCAGGGCGATATTTCTTAACATAATCAAATAGTAAGGCTCTTTTGAATTTGCAGTTGAGTCCCCTAACATTCCACGATACTACCGCTATACCAATCATTTTGTAGTGACATATACATTCTCAGCAGTGTACACCATTACAGAAAAGAAAAATTTAGCAAAGAGAAAAAAGAAACAATAAAAACATAGAAAAGGTAACGCCCAACAACCCTCATCCCACCCTGCCCATCCCCCTAACATGGATGAGCCTATACCCCGAACTAGGGAAAACTCCTCTGGGGAGAGAAAACAGGGGAAACTGCTAACTTGTAGATGAGTTAGTACTGGTCAGCCCGTACCATGGGCATGTGATATCCGTGTGTGACAATCGAGAAACATGTAGAAATTAACCATGTTATACAAAGCAGGCTACCAAAAATGTAGACACGCAACCCGTTGCAGGCTGGCTCCCTATGTGCAGGGTGAGTTCTGGTGAGGCCCCTAAGAGCTTATACCACAATAGCTATGGGTATAATAATCCACTGCCCTGGAGTAAAACCTTGGGTCTCGTACTTGTAAGACGTCATGTGGGGGCGCCCTGCTCAGAAACAGGATCTGGCTAACAGCAACTTTGTTGTTTGGCCCATAGTGAAATGGGTGGATGTCCCATCATTCATATCCTGCCAACAATAAACAGGGCCGAGATTCCAATAGCTCCAAGTAGCAATCGTATCCCATAGAACTGCAGGTCTGCCCCATGCCCCCTTGAAAAATCAATCACTGCAGGGACTAGCGCAGAAACCAGGCCGTCTGGTAATGGAGGGAGGCATGGCCCGTAGCGTATAAAGCTTTAACTGTATCTGAGGTCTATGTGTCCATTACTAGGCCTGAATCATTGCCATTGTGTCGGTGTCCATGCTGCTGAATGGCTCACCGGGATCCCCAACAGTAGGCCATGAAATCCTAACTGGTTCCATTCTGTCTGGCATTAGGGTGCCAGCGTCCCATTCAATCCGATGTTCGGCCTCCATTGTACGTTCCCTCAGGTTCTGGATATCTTGCCTCAGATGGGAAATGTAAATCTTAATAGTGTCTAGTTGAGAAGACATGCTGGCATGCGAGGAATTAATCGCCTGTAGGATATCAGCGTTTAAGGGTTCCGCAAGCTGACGCCATCAGGGCCTGTAGGAGGAGGGTTAGCGTTCCCCTGTCCCGATTCTGGATCGGAGGCCGGCTGCGAAGAACTCAGGTATTTATCCATACGAGTAGCAGTGGTTCTTACTCCGTGCTTGTCCATATCGTCGCTCTGCTTATGTAGAGACTTTATAACCAGCCACTATATTGAATGGTCTCGGGATTAAACCAGGATTAAAGATAAAGTACGGAGCTGCCATCTTGGATCCGCCCCCCCTTTAAGTTAACTTTTAGTATGATATATTGATTTTCACTTTTTATTATTTGTGGTTTTAGAGTCATTTAGCTTTTTATTCGGCAGCTCTCCAGTTTGCAGTTTCCACAATCTGGGTGCTAGGGTCCAAATTCCCCTAGCAACCACGCACTGATTTGATTAAGAGACTGGAATATGAATAGGAGAGGCCTGGATAGAAAGAGGAGTAATAAAAAGTAGCAATAACAATAAATTGTTTTTAGATGGGGTCAGTGACCCCCCATTTGAAATCTGGAAAGCATCAGAAGAAGAAGGAAAATAAAAAAAACTTTAAAAAACTAAATAACGAAGACCAATTGAAAAGTTGCTTAGAATTGTTCATTCTATAACATACTAAACGTTTACGTGAAGTTGAACCACCATTTCAATATGAAGGCCCCACCTTACGGTAGAGTACCCGCACCCCCACCCACATTTTTACCTACCTGACCCGCAACTGCCTGATCTGCAAACTGATCCGCGACTCGCTGATCACCATAAAGCAGGAAGTGCCGTTGCTGGAAACGGGAAGTGATGTCATCAGAAGTGGGCTAGGCAGAAAAAAAAAACATTTTTAAAAACTTTTAAAGGAGTAAAACTTGCTAAGATCCACAACTTGACCTGCAAACCCTCAGACCCCCAACCTGCATCTGAAAGTCCTTCCTACAACCTACAGGTTCGCTGTTTTTTGGGGGGTACCCAACACCCTGCAGGGCTCTACCCTGGGGTACTCAGACTCTTAGGACTGCCCTGCCTGGGAGCACAGGGAAAATGGCACCAATCAGCTCTCCAACACTTGGATGCTCCGTTGGGGTAACAGATCAGGAGACTGGTATATTTTTTTGTACCAATTTGAATATTTTTTCCCGATGTCCCGCCAGCCCATTCCGACACTGCCCCTGGCCAGTTTTCAAATGGGGGTCACTGACCCATCTAAAAACAAATGCTCTGTAAAGCTACAAATGATCTGTTATTGCTTTTTTTATTACTCTTTCTATTCAGCCCCTCCCCTATTCATATCCCAGTCTCTTATTCAAATAAGTCAATGGTTGCTAGGGTATTTTGGACCCTAGCAACCATATAACTCAAAAACCACAAATAAAAAATGAAAACCAATTACAAATTATCTCAGAATATCACTCTCAACATCATACTAAAAGTTAACTCAAAGGTGAACAACCCCTTTTAGTTAAATTTTAGTATGATATATTAGTTTTCATTTTTTATTATTTATGGTTTTTGAGTTTAGATTTTTATTCAACAGCTCTCCAGTTTGCAATTTCCAAAATTTGGTTGCTACGGTCCATATTCCCCTAGCAACCACGCATTGACTTGAATAAAAGACTGGAGTATGAAAGGCAGAGGCCTAAATAGAAAGAGGAGTAATAAAAAGTTGCAATAACAATAAATTTGTTGCCTTACAGAGCATTTGTTTTTAGATGGGGTCAGTGACCCCCATTTGAAATCTGGAAAGAGTTAGAAGAAGAAGGCAAATAATAAAAAAAACTATAAAAAAATAAATAACGAAGACCAAAAGTTGCTTAGAATCAGCCATTCTATGAAATACTAAAAGTTAACTTAAAGGACTTAAAGGAGCCGCACAATCACACTGGCCAGTCAGGGAAAGCGCAGATTGTGAGCGGCCTGAGCTGGGTAGCGCTGCGTGCAGAGAACTCAAGCTGAGCAATGGGTAAGGGCAACTGGTGGAGGTGGGAAGTGGTATAAACCCCACAGAGCAGTCAGGCAGAGGGAATATTCTTGGTGCCAGAATAGCCGTCTTTCTCTGATCTGATCCGTAGCCGGATGGCATTGGGCAGGGGCCTGCCATTCACAAACACGCCGTCCAGCTCGTTCACTTCCCCGAAGGCAGGCTCTGCAGAGAAACACAAGTATAAGCGCAGTCGACTCCACATACGAGGTGAGAGCTCTATCCCTCCGTCCAGTAGTTCCACTCTGGTCACGTCGTACAAACAATTCAATGAGGTTGAAGGCGCAATCACTGGCTCAATGGTAGGGATAGAGATTACCAATACAGGTAAAATAAAATCCAGATTTATTAGTTCATTTAAAATGCATTAGAAAACTCAAAAATGGAAGAATGGATGAAACAGAGCAGGGGAGTTCATGGCTACCATTGAGCCAGTGATTGCGCCTCCAACCTCATTGAATCTGCAGAGAAACACGGCTCCCTTTACTGCTCCATACAGTGTGATTGCGCATCTCCCCAGCAGCCCGCAGCAGCAGGCAGAAAGAATCTTCTCGGTGCCAGGGTAGCCATGTTTCTCTGAACCGGAAACAATGCATTTACTATTAGAGAGAGACTAAAAATAATGCAGGGGGTTCTGGGTCTCCCTTGTGCATGGAAGGTACCAGGGCCGGACTGGGAGTAAAAAGCAGCCCTGGCAAAAAAAAAAAATCAAAGCAGCCCACAAATGTGTGCTAGTCTTTTACCTATACACATTCATGTATATATATATATATATATATATATATATATATATATATATATATATATATATATATATATATATATATATATATACACACAAACAAGGGAAAGTTGTGCTCACCACTATTTTTTAAAACCATTAGGCGGGGGTGCAATGAGGCTGTGACCACAAAATACATATAGACAAATACAAGATTCCTCTGCACTCAACCCATTATCAATATATTTAAGACGGAGACATTTTGTGCATACTGCTACTAAAAAATGCCTTACCCTTTAAACAACACAGGGATTGTTTGTCCATATATTACAATATATTTAAGCTGAACAACTACGTCAAAGTCATCCCATATCTGGCCAGTCCTATGCTCAATTTTCATCTGATTCATTAAGAATTCAATTGCTTAATTATACATTTTACAAAGGGACTAAGTTTTACCTGCAACTTACTAGCTGCTTTCAAAGTAAAACTCCCAAACTTGGCTGCCCTTTTATTAGACACCAGTGGGATCACCTGACTATAGCTGGGAGGGGTGGGAGCTACAACATGGAGCTACAACTTAGTCCCTTTGTAAAATGTATAATTAAGCAATTGAATTCTTAATGAATCAGATGAAAATTAAGCGTAGGACTGGCCAGATATGGGATGACTTTGACGTAGTTGGCCAGCTTAAATATATTGCAATATATGGACAAACAATCCCTGTGTTGTTTAAAGGGTAAGGCATTTTTTAGTAGCAGTATGCACAAAATGTCTCTGTCTTAAATATATTGATAATGGGTTGAGTGCAGAGGACCTCTTGTAGTTGTATATATATATATATATATATATATATATATATATATATATATATATATATATATATATATATATATATCCACACAATCCCTGACTTCTAATATCCTTATTTACAGTAGGGGGTACATTATCCCTTATAATACATGAGAGATACTCAGAGTTCCCTTTATAACTCAGCCTGCAGCCTTGTGCCTTTATATGGTCACAGAACCCCTCAGTGACTTCTAATATCCTTATCATTTACAGTAGGGGGTACAGTATCCCTTATAATACATGAGTGATACTCAGAGTTCCCTGTATAACTCAGCCTGCAGCCTTGTGCCTTTATATGGTCACAGAACAACCCCTCAGTGACTTCTAATATCCTTATCATTTACAGTAGGGGGTACATTATCCCTTATAATACATGAGTGATACTCAGAGTTCCCTGTATAACTCAGCCTGCAGCCTTGTGTCTTTATATGGTCACAGAACAACCCCTCAGTGACTTCTAATATCTTTATATATACCTCCCATCCCACATATACACTCTGTGCTGCACTTACCTACACTATCCCCCCGATATATACCTCCCATATACACTCACATATACAGCAAGCAACAATAGTTTCCTGCCTCAATACCCTGTAATGTAAGAGTTAATTTTAAACAGCAGAATAGGGAACAATACTATTGTCTTCTGTCTCTACTCCCCTGAAACAGTTAATTATAAATAGCAGCAAGCATAGCCAACAATACCCTCTGCTTCCTTAAAGCCCCCCTTTCCAGCAGCCAGTTTGCATAGTAAATTTACGATACTTCTTGTGACCCACGTTAACTTTAAACAGCAGCCTTCCAATTAGAGTGTGCACTTCTCCAGAGCAGCAGAGAACAGGTGCCCAGTACAGGCCAATCCTCCCACATGCTTTTATTGAGAGAAGTGCGCACTCTTACCTGACCGGTGCTGGTACAGCAGATCGCTCAAACACAAGCAGGCCATCGATCTGGTAGGAGGTGGGCTGGGCCAATTGTGTGGGCAGGCATCAGGAGAATGCACACTCCTGCATACACTCTCAGCATATGATACGTATGATCGTATCCGAAGAGGCTGCCCACAGATCTTCCAGTCTCCGCCCTCGTGGCTCAGCCCTCCCCCTGTCTAAAATGCTTGCCGACTGCCGTATACCTAAAGCAGACGGCAGGCATTCTTTCTAAAATAAGCTAATTAGGAGGAATAGCAGAAAAGTGCTGCGCCGCATCTAATCAGGCAGGGTGCGGCCCACTTCAACACAGCGGCCCCACGGGCATTTGCCCGAACAGACACATTATCAGTCCGGGCCTGGAACGTACGCTGCTTTCTTACAGTGGGGACAGGAATAATGACATCCCGTTGGCCCTCTGAAGAGCTGGAGAAAGATTGACGCGCTGTCAGTGAATAGCCAGGGAGGAGAAATCGAGCGCCGCAGGATGGGTGGTCGCCCTGTCGCCTTTTCCAACGAGGAGGGGAAGCAGAGTTATTTCTTAGTAAACGCTTTGCTATTTTAAATTTTAATTTGTCTTGGTGTTTTTTTTCATTGTGATCTAACGAATTTTTTTGTAAAAATATTTGATGTTACTGGTCCTTTAAAGTTGAACCCGGACCTGTAACCCACACCCACATTTTTACCTACCTGACCTGCAACTGCCTGATCTGCAAACTGATCCGCGACACGCTGACCATCATAAAACAGGAAGTGCCGTTGCTGGGAACGGGAAGTGATGTCATCATTAGTGGGCTAGGCAGGAAAAAACTTGTCCATTAAATGGGCTGTTCACCTTTAAAGAGGTGGTTCACCTTTCAGTTAACTTTTAGTATGTTATAGAATGGCTAGTTCTACGCAACTTTTTAATTGGTTTTCATTATTTACTTTTTATTGTTTTTTTTTTTTATTATTAACCGTTTTTTTCGGATTCTTTCCAGTTTTCAAATAGGGGTCACTGAACCCATCTAAAAACAAATGCTCCGTAAAGCTACAAAAGATCTATTATTGCTCTTTTTTTATTACTCCTCTTTCTATTCAGCCCCTCCCCCATTCATACTCCAGTGTCTTATTCAAATAAGTTAATGGTTGCTAGGGTAATTTGGACCCTAGCAACCAGATTTTGGAAACTGCAAACTGGAGAGCTGCTGAATAAAAAGCTAACTCAAACTAACTTAAAAACCACAAATGAAAAATGAAAACCAATGGCAAACTGTCTCAGAATATTACTCTCTACATCATACTGACAGTTAACTCAGAGGTGAACAACCCCTTTAAGTTAACCTTTAGTATGATATATTGGTTTTCACTTTTTATTATTTGTAATTTTAGAGCCATTTAGCTTTTTATTCAGCAGCTCTCCAGTTTGCAGTATCTGGTTGCTAGTGTCTAAATTACCCTAGCAACCACAAATTGATTTTGATTAAGAGACCGGAATATGAACAGGAGAGCTTACTGAACTCCAGATATCAGGATGCCTTACTATCGCAGGTGAGAAAGAAAGACACCCTTACTTTCCAGGCCACAAAGATCTCAGTATTTGGAGATTTCTCGGCAGAAGTCCAGCGCCAAAGAGCAAAGTTCATGGATGGGAAACGGCGCCTCCGAGACCTTAACCTGCCGTACGTGATGCTGTATCCCGCCAGACTGCGAGTTATCATGGAGGGACAGACGCGATTCTTCACCGCGCCGCTCAAGCTCAGCAACTGGCTGGACACACAGAAGATCCGGGCCTGACACCTTAAGGCACGGCAAGAGCAGCAGCATTTTCTCGTGACCAAAGGAAAGAGCCGCCCAACACGCAAATGAATGTACAGTGAGTAAGGCCTGTTGAATGTTTTGTTCTGTATAACTGATATCATTGCCAACAAGGCCAACCAGAACTTGATTGGACACTGAGGGGACAGTACATACCATCTATTTTATGAGTTGTCTCTTCAAAGCTATACTCACATACTAGCTGTTAACCCCATGGAACCGAGTAGGCGCACTGCTAACTTTAAAGTCTTTTACACTTGTTTATTCACCAGTTCCCAGGTGATATGTGTTTTTCAGTTCACGACCCTAAGGGGCCCAGCAAGAATGAACGCCTCAGTTTAGCTGTGCTAGTTAGGGAGAAATTCTGCCAAAAGTTGGGGACATGGGCGGAAGGGAAGGGGGAGGATACTTAACGGTTAAAGGACCAGTAACATCAAAACATTTTTTTTAAAAAATTCGTTAGAATACAACAAAATAAAAACACCAAGACAAATTAAACTTTAAAATCACAAAAAGTCCACTTCCGCTCCTGTTCAGAAAAGGCGACAGGGCGACCATTCATTCTTCGGCACTTGATTTCTCCTCCCTGGCTATTCACTGACAGCAGCATGTGAAGAGGAACAAGGGACACTAAGCAGCAGCAGTAGCGCCCGTCTCCTGCACCGTGTCTCCCACCTCAGCGACTCGGTCCACGTTGAGCTGACTCTACACATCGTGAGTGAGGGTGCAGCGCAACAGCTGCAGAGTTGGGGATGGAGGTGCCAGCGGAGATGGCCTGGCCTTGGTTGAGATAAGCCATGAGCCGCCTCATCTCCTCGAGCGCCTGGGCTTGCATGAGGATGTAGTTCTTGGCCAGGAGCAGGATGGCCATCTTGGAGAGCTTGTGGACCGAGGGGCTGTGCACGTAGGGAATCACCAAGCGGAGATCATCCAGAGCATCATTCAGGTCGTGCATTCGCCTCCTCTCCCGGGCGTTGATGTTGAGTCGGAGAGTCCTCTGCTCCTTGGACTTCTTGCCTCCTCCGGTAGCGCATGGGGCATCCAGCTTCATTCCTGCTTGGGAGGCCATGTGCTCAGCCGATCTTAGCACCAGCTCATAGCGCCCATCGCTGTCATCATCCGGGCTCTGCTCCTCTTCTCCTCTGCTCTCTGTCACCGACACCCTGCCGCCAGCGGTCTCCCCGTATTTGGCGCACATGTTGGCGGCAGCCAGAGACTCAATGGTTGTACCCAGGCCCGGACTGGCAATCTGTGGGTTCTGGCAAATGCCAGAGGGGCTGCCATAAGATGCCATAGAAAGTCACTATTTAGTGGGCTGGTGGGGAGCTCAACATGGACCGAGTCGCTGAGGTGGGAGACACGGTGCAGGATTAGTGGGTTAGCGCTGGCTCAGGTTCTCAGTCCGCATTACTCTCGCTAAGCAGCTAGTGTGCGCTGTCTTTTTCCTTTCCTGCACGGGACCCCCCTGAACTGGCGAAGTCCAGCAGTCGGTGCCCTTAGTGCCAATCTCCCTTCTCAGTCCCTGGACTTGATACCAGTTGCTCCTGTATAACTGGTCGATGTAGAGGGCAACTCCCAGAACTAGAGTTTAGATCCTTCAGCTGCCCCGTGCAGTGGGATTATGGCCCAGACAGTAGCAGCAGCCCGGTGGCCTCTTCCCCTGCTGAGACTCTGTACTCAGGAACGGGTAGTTACACCGCAGCAGGGGTGATCTGTACAATATAGCGCTCCCTGATGCAGCAGCCGCTTTACATGCTGTAAGTACAACATGAGAGATAGACAGGGAGGAGAAATCCAGCGCCACACAGTGGATGGTCGCCCTGTCGCCTTTTCTGAACTAGAACGGACGTGGAGTTTCGGTAAGTTATTGCTTAATAAAGGCTTTGTAATTTTAAAGTTTTATTTGTCATGGTGTTTATTTTTCGAAGTATACTAACACATTTTTGATGTTACTGGTCCTTTAATAAGTTTGCATACGCATATAATTTAATGTTCAGGTACGATACATGGGAAAATTGGAATTGGTTCTACCCTGCACAACATGCTATTGAATGTATAAATGTCTAGAAAGTGTATTAGCTGCAATGTCAGGGGCCTTAATAATCCCATTAAGCGCAGATTGACACTGGACTACCTCAAAAAATCAAATGCCAAGGTAATTCTACTGCAGGAAACCCATTTGGTGGGGGCACAGGCTCTGAGGTGCCCCTGGGTGGGATGGTTCTACCAAGCCCCATACTCCACACACTCTTCTGGAGTAGCAATACTAATACATAAAAGTGTACCCTTTAGATTTGAATTCATCAAAACAGACAAAAAGGGCAGATACATCTTTATACATGGCTTCCTCCAATCTCAAGAGGTGGTGCTTGCCTCTATATATGTACCCCCCCCTTACACAGATGAGTGTCTGGTGCAACTAATCCAATTTATAGCACAGTTCCCCCATGCTGCCGTAGTAGCTATAGGAGACTATAATGCCCTTATAGACCCCAGCATGGATAGGCTGCGTAGAGATGGAAGGACAGTCTCGACCCCCCGCACACAATCTATTAGCCATAACAGAGGCGGCTGGCCTAGTGGAAGCATGGAGACATTACCACCCGGGAGTAAGGCAATACTCATGCTTCTCCACCTCACATATGGTCCTGTCACGAATAGATCATGCCTTTCTGAACCAAAGAGCGCTCACATTGGTGAAGAGTATTAAATACCTGCCGAGAGGCATCTCAGACTACGCCCCATTGGAATTAGAATTGAGGCTAAAGCCCCAGCAAAGCAGACCCAGATGGTCTCTTAATCCTCTCTGGTTGCACCTACTTAAAAATCAGGATAGAGTAGAAGAAACCAATACCGACCTTTTAGGGGCCATTGAGGATTCAGACGACGACTTCAATGGGTGGGAGGCACTGAAAGGGCATCTCCGTGAGTTCTTTCATGTAGAAATCAATGCCTACAAGGGTCAATACGCCATTAGGCAACAACAGCTAGAACAGAAGTAATTAGGATAGAAACACAAGTCGCAATACATCCCACAAATCAAGGATTTGAGGAACTGAAATCAGCGCAAGAGGCGGTTGCAGACTATATTACTGAAAAGGCAAAGCAACAGTACCTTTTCTCCAAAGTAGATATTCACAAGCACGGAGAAAAAGCAGGGAAAATGTTAGCCCATTTGTCCAGACAATACTCAACACCCCCTGCTATCACCTCCTAAAAGACGCAAATGGGAATCCAACGGCAGATGCGTTGGAAATACAAAATATTCTAAAGGGCTTCTACTCTAAGCTGTACTCCTCCACCCTAGCCCCCGCAGATATGCCAGGGGTAGAAGCATTCCTTAACTCAGGGCAGCTTCCCCAACTAATTCCTGAGTATCGAGAGTACCTGGAGTCAAGTATATCCCTAATTGAGGTGCAAGAGGCCATTGATTCTTTCCCTAATGGGAAAGCTGAAGGTGTTGATGGATTGCCCATAGAGCCCTGTATAAGGTCTGGAGTACATTAATTCCCAAAAACCTGTCCCCTATCCAAGCACTCCTCATGGTGCCTGTCAAAGCTAACAGGACTAACCTCAACCCCATTTTAGGGAATGTCAAGTGGATCTTATCCAAGATTACCCATCTAATGGAAATTTCAAATGTTTACCCGTCTACCCCGCTATGGGGGAAATGCCAACCTGGGCGGAGTGGTGGAGCTAAAGCCCCCAGAAGGTTGGTTAGACAAAGGGGTACGCACAATAGGTGATGTATGGCGACATGACAAACCCCTTGCATTCTCCGAACTTGAGCTGGGAGGGCCATCCCTCATCCCATTGGTTATTCTATATGAGGCTCAGGTTAAAGCTAACAAAGTGGTACAAAGAGAAGCCCCGGGAAATAGCTGGGCACCCAGTCATTGCACTAATAAATACAAAAAAGACCCAGGGCATAAGTTCAAGGGTGTACAAACTGATCTGTAAGTACCGACACAAGGATAAAGCCTTAAAATGCAGAGAGCAATGGGAAAGGGATCTTGGAGTCCTTACTGATACGCAGTGGTCGTCTGCGCTTAAAGCCCCGTCTCAAGTGTCCTTCATTCCTAGTCACAGAATATTACAGCTGTACCTCCTACATAGGGCCTACTACACGAGGAGCAGACTAATGTTCCCCAATCTCTCACCACAATGTCTTAGATGCAAACAAGCAGTGGGGGATCTACTACATACCCTTTGGAGTTGCCCCAAGCTTCAGGCATACTGGAGCGAGACACTGGAGATCCTAGAGGAAGTAACGGGGAGGGATAACCTAAATGACCCTAAACTATGCGTATTAAATATACAGTCAGATACTATTGTGGACTCTCAAGGGGCTCTACTTCTAAGTAAAGCTCTATTTCAAGTGCGTAGAATCATTACCCTTAACTGGAAAGCGGAGGCCCCGCCAGTAGTAGCACATTGGATAACTGAGGTGTCTAATCCGGCCAACACAGAGTTCATGTTAGCCAAATATAAGGGCTGTCTGGATAAGTTCCATAGGATATGGGACCCCTGGCTAAGGAAATACCCCCCGCAGAGGTACTGGAGCTGTGATTATTTGTAAAATAAACTCTGTCAGGGTAAAGTATAGTGTGACCAGACATAAGTAGATATTAGCTAGAACTGGATCATTATTGTCTCCTGTAATGGAATATTGTTGTCAAGCTCATACGTATATCCTACTGAATGTGATGTATAAATTTGCTTATGTTCAATAAAATTTACCTAAACAAAATAAAAGTTAAATCAAAGGTGAACAACCCCTTTAAGTTAACCTTTAGTATGATATTTTGGTTTCCATTTTTTATTATTCGTGGTTTTTGAGTTATTTAGCTTTTTATTCAGCAGTTCTCCAGTTTGCAGTTTCCAATATCTGGTTGCTAGGGTTCAAATTACCCTAGCAACCATGAATTGACTTGAATAAGAGACTGGAATATGAAAGGCAGAGGCCTAAATAGAAAGATGAGCAATAAAAAGTAGGAATAACAATAATTTGTAGCCTTACTGAGCATTGGTTTTAGATGGAGTCAATGACCCCCATTTGAAATCTGGAAAGAGTCAGAAGAAGGCAAATATTAAAAAAAACGATGAAAAATAAATAACGAAGACCAAAAGTTGCTTAGAATCGCCCATTCTATAAAATACTAAAAGTTAACTCAAAGGTGAACCACAACTTTAGTATGGTGGCCCAACCCTGGGGAAGAGTCCTGCGTGGAAACAATTTTTAATACCAAGACCTGTAACCCACACCCACATTTTTACCTACCTGACCCGCAACTGCCTGATCTGCAAACTGATCCACGAAAAGCTGACCACCATAAAGCAGGAAGTGCCATTGCTGGAAACCAGAAGTGATGTCATCATTAGTGGGCTAGGCAGAAGAAAAAAAAACATTTTTAAAAACTTTTAAAGGAATAAAACTTGATAAGATCCACAACTTGACCTGCAAACCCTCAGACCCCCAACCTGCATCTGAAAGTCCTTCCTACATCCTACAGGTTCGCTGTTTTTTGGGGGGTACCCAACACCCTGCAGGGCTCTACCCTGGGGTACTCAGACTCTTAGGACTGCCCTGCCTGGGAGCACAGGGAAAATGGCACCAATCAGCTCTCCAACACTTGGATGCTCCATTGGTGTAAAAGGCAGATAAATTATAGTCCCTCGTGCCCAGTGTGTTACAGTTGACAAACAAACCCATTTATTGTGGAGGAGAAAACGTGTCTTTGCTGATAGAAGTGAATCCTCGTCAGTCTGCTCTATGGACTCCCATTCAATAATCACACGCAATAACATGGAAATAATTATTCTGCCGGGAGATTCTAATGAGCTTTTAGTCTTCTATCCGTGCAAACGTTGCTCAGAGACGCGTTGTGGTTTCCGATGGTGTGTGTGTGGCAAGGTTGTGTTGGGTTCTTATCTGAGGTTCCCAGACTGTAGGGCTTGACACCCTTGGGGGCAGTGACAGATGAAAGCCTGAGGGGTAGCTAGGGTGAGATTTGGGGAGAAAGCATATTTGTTCTCCTAAGTACCCCTGAATGCCAAGTTTGAAGGCCAGGATAAGATGTTGGGTGTCTTTTTTCGTAAATATCACTGAAAGATCATCTTGAAGGCCAAGTAGCTTAAGCCTTTTGGTGGATGTCTATTTTCTGTCCTACATACCCTGAAAGACAATAATGAAAGCCAGTTAGGGTAAGCGTTACTGACCTAGTTACCCCTGAAAAGCCACCTTGAAAGGCCATTTCAGTGAGATTTGGGGTGAAGTTATCTGATGTCCTAGATATTCTACGTACTATGGGGGAAAATCACTAACGGGCGAAAATTCGGCAGCGACGGCTTCATCGCCTTCGCCACACTTCGCCAGGCGCAACTTCACACAGACAACAATAATTCAAGTTGCGAAGTTTCGTTGCCACCGCCAAACACTTACGAAGTTGCGCTGTTTCTACGGCAGGCATAGCGAAGTTGCACTAGCGTTAGATAATTTGCATATGGCGGGAAGTTAAATTTCAATGGACGTATATGTTGCAGCAAATACATTACACTACAGAAGCCCAGGGAACCTTAAAAAATAAAATAAAGTTGTTATATTGCCCTACACCTGAGCCCACAGTATAGTTTATGTGCCATATGTAAGGCCCGGACTGGCTATCTGTTGGTTCTGGCAAATGCCAGAGGGGCTGCTGTAAGTTGCCATAGACAGTCACTATTTAGTGGGCTGATGGGGGGCTGCTTGGGCCTCTGTGTACTTGGAATGCCAGGGCCTATTGTGAATCTCAGTCTGGACCTGGTAAGGAAATATAGGGGGAAAGGAGGTTACCAAAAAAAAAAATGTACAATCTCTTTTAGCCTATCACCCTGTAAAAAGGAAAAGACGCCAATGTTTTTTGGGACTTATAAAACTTTTCAACTTTTTTTTGGACCAAGTCCTATCTACTCTATTGCACTTCGCCTGGTCTGAGGTGGCGAAGGCAAGTCTGGTGATAGAGTTAACGTTCAGTAAAAACATAAACTCAGTGAATTCGCGTAGTAACGCTCTTTCGCCAGAGCGAAAACACACCTGCCGTTAGAGTGCGAAGTTGCGCTAGAGTCCATCTCCTAATTATGCCGGTGCCCATTAGTAAATTGGCGAAGTGCCAAAATGACGTCACGCTGGCGAATTTTCTCCAGCATTAGCCACTTTGCCCTTTAGTAAATTTGCCCCTATGGCTTAATAGCTGATGATTTCTTATATCGTAGATACCTCTGAAAGACCATCATGAAGGCCAATTAGGGGAAAATGTGGGTCAAGTGTCTATTTGATGTCCTAGATACCCCTGAAACATCATCTTGAAGGCCATCGGGGGCCAGTTAGGGTGAGATTTGGGAAGAATGCCCTGGATACAAAACTCTATGATGGTTTGTTAGGGTGGAATTTGGGGTCTAATGTTTGAAACCATGGCTGATAGACATTGATATTTTCTACATCTGGAACTTTGTTATGAACTAAAGGGGGGGGGCTGAACAAAAGCTGGACCTCCTACTACAGGATCTATCTTTTTATCTCCCTCTCTCTATCTGTCTGTATCCACCATTCACCAGTCTACTTCTATCTATGCATCTCATATGATCTCTCTCTCTCAATGTATCTGTCTCAATCTCTCCATATACAATTCATTGATTTCCTTTAAGTTATATAAATAGAATACATTTGAACAAAGAATAATAAGATAACGAAGATAATTCTAACCCATCTCTTGCTTGAACGTTCTGTACACCCAAAGCCTGGCCAGCGGCACCCAAGGTCATTGCTGTGAAGGTGCAGCCTATCGGCTCTCACGGGGGCCTATCGGCTCTCAGCGGGGGAAGTCCGGTCCTAGGAGGAAACTTCTGGTTAAAGTCCAAGATCGCGGTACAGAAGGGATCAAGAATAAACGTAGTCAAGATACAGGCAATAGTTCAAAAGGCTGGTAGCAATAATCAAAATAGAAAAATCCAATAATCAGCAATCACAGGAAAATAGAAACAGCCAGGAATGAAGTAGCCAAATCCTACAATCGGGCATTGAACCCGTGACCTTGGTGTCCTTTTATTTTATATTTTGGCACCAGACACATCATCACGCATCTGCACACCGGCGTCCAGGGATGGACTGGGGGGCCTTGGGCCCACCGGGACCTCTGGCCCCCCTACTGTGAGGTGCCGATCGGGCCACACGCATGAATGAGCACACAGCGCGCGCATACTTTTTTTCTTTAGAATTCCTATATCAGAAGAGGGGTCTGGCCCGGCGGGGGCCCATGAGGGTCAGTGGCCCACCGGGTTTTTTCCCGGTTTCCCGCCGGGCCAGTATGACACTGCCGGCGTCACTAGGCTGTTGTCCACGTGGTGGCTATGGGTGCCGTCATCTTGGAAGCGGCGCTGTAGAGGAACGGTGAGCCCTGACAGCAATGCCCTCTCAGTGGGAGGCCATAAGTACCCACTTCTCTCTCTCTCGGCAGCCCTATCTCTAACCCCCTTTTGTTCTCGCCTGATTGCTTTCCATTAAGGGCGACAAATTTTTATTTGTGGGATTCCTCTTCATGCTCAAACCTTACTCTCCCCTCATACAATACTCTTCCATCATACAATACTCTCCCCTCATACAGTACTCTCCGTTCATTCAGTACTCTCCCCTCATCTGTACTCTTCCATCATATATTACTCTCCCCTCAACGCGTCGGGCAGGGTTGACAGGTCTAATTATAAACCACCAGAAACCCTGGCGTTGGCATTTGAATTCTCGCACGCACGGTAAACACACAATATCCTATACTTTAATACACAGTACTCTCCCCTCGTACTGCACTCTCCCCTCATCTGTACTCTCCCCTCATACAATACTCTCCCCTCATACAGTACTCTTTCCTCATAAAGTACTCTCCCCTCGTAATGCACTCTCCCCTCATACAGTACTTTCCCCTTATACAGTACTCTTCCATCATACATTACTCTTCCCTCAATGCAGGGTTGCCTGGTCTAATTTTAAACTACCAGCCTGGCAACCCTGACGTTGACATTTGAATTCTCGCATACATGGTAAACACACAATATCCTACACTTTATTATAAAGAATAGGTGGGATACATAAACTACTTGAGCGCCTAGTCTACAACCGACTAACCTCATTCCTCTCTGACAATAACCTGCTGGACCCCCTACAATCTGGTTTTAAGCCACAACACGCCACTGAAACTGCACTGACTCGACTAACTAATGACCTTTTAACCGCTAAAGCCAACAATCATTTCTCACTACTAATACTACTTGATCTCTCAGCTGCATCTGACACTGTAGATCACCCTCTCCTCCTCCAGTCCCTCCATTCGCTTGGCCTTCGTGACACAGCCCTGTCCTGGTTCTCTTCTTACTTTACTAATCGTTACTTCAGTGTCTCCTACAACGGAGTATCATCCTCTCCCCTACCTCTTTCTGTTGGGGATCCTCAAGGATCTGTCCAGGGACCATTACTATTCTCCCTCTATACTTCTTCCCTCGGCAAATTAATCAACTCGAACGGTTTCCACTACCACCTCTATGCTGATGATACTCAGATCTATCTCTCATCTCCTGATCTCAACCCAGAACTCCTAACTCGCGTCTCCTCCTGCCTATCTCTACCTGGATGTCACAACGCTGCCTTAAATTAAACCTCTCTAAAACTGAAATGGTTCTCTTTCCTCCAACTAACACCAGTAACATCCCAAAGGATCCATCATAGCTAACAATGCCACTATCACTCTGTCTCCCCAGGCCTTGGGGTTATCCTACATTCTGCCCTGTCATTCACTCCTCATATCCAGTCACTTATTAAATCATGTCCAGACATAAAAAAATATCCAAAATACGATCATTCATCACCCAAGATGCTGCCAAAATCCTTGTTCACTCTCTCGTCATATCACGTCTAGACTACGGCAACTCTTTTAATTGGCCTTCACCTCCAGAGACTGTCACCTCTCCAGTCCATAATGAACACTGCTGCGAGGCTCATACAGCTCAGCAACCGCTCCTCCTCCTCTGCCTCGCCTTCTGTCAATCCCTGCACTGGCATCCGCTACCTTTCAGAATCAAATTCAAATTAATGACCCTGACTTCAAAGCACTTCATAACTCTGCCCCACCCTACATCTCTGAACTCATCTCTATATACTCACCCAACCGCTTACTACTCTCCTCTACTGACCTGCTCCTCAACTCTTCTCTCATTACCTCCTCACATTCAAGACTTTGCAAGGGCTGCACCCCTCCTCTGGAACTCTCTCCCACGGTCTGTCCGACTTTCTCCCAACTTTTCTGCTTTGAAGAAATCTCTTAAAACGCACTTCTTTCGAGAAGCCTCCCCTCACTCTGCTTAACTACCAAATGCAACACCACATACAGTACCACATTTCTCACCCACTTAATTCGATCTAGCCCACTCCCACACCTTGTGTATTACTCCCTTCCCTTTAGAGTGTATGCTCTTATGCATAGGGCCTTCCTCACCTTTTGTACCTGTATTGATTGTGATTTATGGAACTCCATATTTTCTATGTATATAATTCATGTGATTTAGTTGTATAATCACATTTACTTTACAGTGCTACACAATATGTTGGCGCTATATAAATACATGTTAATAATAATAATACAGCAGAAACATGGGAGTTAGTCAGGAATGGGACAACCCCGTTACCTGAAGCCCCAATGCTCCTTCTGATGATGTCAGTTGAAAATCGATAGTGATGTCAGAGTGTTGGAAATACAGGTTACAGACTAACGTTTCGGCCCAACGAGGCCTTTCTCAAAGTGCTAACATAGTATTAAAACGAGCCTTATATCTATGTACTGGCGGGAAAAACAGCAGTCACAACTATGACGTGAGAACTAAGCGACTGCCTATTGAATACATCACATTAAGTACATAAATAGTGTAAACCATGTCATTAAGATGTATGCATCAGTCAGTCTGTTGTGTTATCACCTTACACACTTCAGCATACTCACATACTTGATTATCAATAAAAGGGTTAAAAACAAACCATTAAGTAACACTATGTAGTTGATTGTTAACCGAAGTGAACATAATGTGTTACAAATGTTACTAATGTGACTTCCTTTGAATATGATATTATCAGCCTCCCTGTCCATTCCCTATATACACCCCAATAATGATGCTTCTATCAGCAGCTATTAAGCTCCATCACTGCACTCTCAAGTTATATACCTTATGGCATCTAATTATCTACATCCCATGCTGTTGCTGAACTACACATCCCAGGCTGTTGTTAAACGACACATTTAATATATAAGCTAAAGTTGGTAATCTTACTGTGAGGCTGGTTTACACTATTTATGTACTTAATGTGATGTATTCAATAGGCAGTCGCTTAGTTCTCACGTCATAGTTGTGACTGCTGTTTTTCCCGCCAGTACATAGATATAAGGCTCGTTTTAATACTATGTTAGCACTTTTAGAAAGGCCTTGTTGGGCCGAAACGTTAGTCTGTAACCTGCATTAAAGCTATCTATAATCGTTTACTCCCTGAGAGTGTGGTTCTTTTTTAGAAGATATATATATATATATATATATGAAATTAAGCACCTAATCTGTTATATAAGAGCGACTATATCGCAAAGTAGAAAACCTCTAATGAAAAGAAACACGATTGCTTTACAACAGGAAATTTTGTAACAATTTGTAACTTATGAACTTGCAACTTGTGAACTTTATGATACATTTAACTAATATGAAGTAGTGTAGTGATGTGCGGGTCGGGTTTTTCTCCGCGCCCGCCTGAGCCTGACTTCTGACTTCCCTTTATAGACCCAACCCGCTGATGATGTCACAAAAGGGCGGGGTGAGCAGGCGCAGGGGATATAAAGCCAGAAGCCGGCAGTTGAAGTTGAGGATCGGGGTCGGTGGGGTGCGGGGTCGACCTGAACCGGGTCCAGCAGGTATTGGGCCGGCACGCATATCACTACTATGAAGTCTAGATTTTTTTTAACCATTTTTTCAATGTATTGATAATTGCCATGTTAATTGATAGAATAGAAAATAGAATAGAAAATACCGCTCTGACTCACCGCTAGCCTTCTTTGCAATACAGGCGGCCCATGGATCTGTCTCTGGGCGCTGGATTCTCTTGGCGTCCCACGCCTCACTGAATAGGAAGAAGAAAGACAACGTTTCTGCTCACTGGAGTGCTTTAAAATAAAAAAATCTTTATTGTTCCATAATAACGGACATGCTAATGATTAAGGCCGTCTGTGCCCGAAACGCGTCAAGCTAGATGTGCTGTGTGCCCATTACTATGGATCAAAAAAGATTTTGGATTTTAAAGCACTCTGGTGTGCGGAAACTTTGCCTATGTTAATTGATATGACAAGTTCCTTGGGAGGGGTTTTCTCTTGGGTATAAGACACATGGTGGTATAATGGATACTGAGGTCTCTGAGAAGTACGTTGTTGCGAAATGCGTTAGACCTTGGATGCTGATTTTTAACAAAAGAAATAATAAAGATGGATATTTTTTTTAAACCGATGCTGAATTGAACGATCCTTAACCTACGGTTAACACTCTTTTTTATCCAACACTTGGTGAAATTGTTTCCCTTAGCGACAGACTTGGGGCAGCAGCCCCCGAGTCAGACCACGAATCGGCTAAGCCAATCCATATATTTTACCTGTAAATGAGTGTCGGGATGGCCTGTGTGCGGGGGATTAACTTGAAATCATAAGTGTAGGGCTCGGCCCAAGAGCACCAGGGCCACGTGGATTGAACGGTGAGCGACTATAGAACCCAAAGGCCTAATTATAGTTGGATTGGTGGAGTTTAATAGACAAAGAGGATATAGCCGCTACGGGTGCTGGATAATGCATATTAATTTGTGTGCTATGAACAACAGCAGCAGCACTGATTAGAACCCTGGCTGATGAATGAATGGATCCAACAGACTCAATAGGCCACACATACAAAGCAATGCTCAGTGTACTTAATAGGCTGGTATGTACTGCACATCTAATTAGAAATAAATGCCATATAAACCTCACTCATCAAAAGGGGACACTTCCCCTTTAAGAGCAGGGAACAGAGGTGACTTCACTCAGGCGTTGTGACAGTTGGTTCAGTCCGTTGGTTGGCCTGTGGTGAGAGGTAAGTGGACTTTCCCTCTGGGAGATTTATTGCCAAAAAAACTTTATTTTAGTGCAAAAAGAGGCAGGAATGTGGGCAATGTTTTTCCCCCAGACTAGTGGGTGTCGCACTTCTCACTGATTTTAGTGAATTTAGAGAATTTTCCCCTAAAATGTGCTTGGGAGGAGCCTTTAATCTTAGTGCTGGTTGGGAGACACAGACCAGGATTTGGCAGTTATACAGGACTGTCAGCAATATTCACATTTATTAATGAAGGGAACATTTGGGGACCCCTGTACCTCACCATAAGCTGCTTAATTTGTGTTCCCAGTACTGACAGGCTCCTTAGAGATTTACCCCTCTGCCCCCTGGTATCTGCCCCCAGCCCTGCTCTTATGTACCAACATTGTAGCTAAATACATGTTCCCTTGTCCCCTAAGTTTCCTCATAGTCTGTACAGAGAGATCCCATAAAACTATGGCAGCATCAATATTCCCAGTACTAAGCACAATTAAGTAGGAACAGTCCCCTACGTTTGCTCATAGTCTGTACAGAGAGATCCCATAAAACTATGGCAGCATGGGTATTCCCCTGTACTGAGCACAATTCAGCAGGAACAGTCCCCTAAGTTTGCTCATAGTCTGTACAGAGAGATCCCATAAAACTATGGCAGCATAGGTATTCCCTGTACTAAGCACAATTCAGCAGGAACAGCCCCTAAGTTTCCTCATAGTCTGTACAGAGAGATCCCATAAAACTATGGCAGCATAGGTATTCCCCTTTACTAAGCACAATTCAGCAGGAACAGTCCCCTAAGTTTCCTCATAGTCTGTACAGAGAGATCCCATAAAACTATGGCAGCATCAATATTTCCAGTACTAAGCACAATTCAGCAGGAACAGTCCCCTACGTTTGCTCATAGTCTGTACAGAGAGATCCCATAAAACTATGGCAGCATAGGTATTCCTCTGTACTAAGCACAATTCAGCAGGAACAGTCCCCTAAGTTTCCTCATAGTCTGTACAGAGAGATCCCATAAAACTATGGCAGCATCAATATTCCCAGAACTAAGCACAATTCAGCAGGAACAGTCCCCTACGTTTGCTCATAGTCTGTACAGAGAGATCCCATAAAACTATGGCAGCATCAATATTCCCAGTACTAAGCACAATTAAGCAGGAACAGTCCCCTACGTTTGCTCATAGTCTGTACAAAGAGATCCCATAAAACTATGGCAGCATAGGTATTCCCTGTACTAAGCACAATTCAGCAGGAACAGTCCCTAAGTTTGCTCATAGTCTGTACAGAGAGATCCCATAAAACGATGGCAGTATAGGTATTCCCCTATACTAAGCACAATTCAGCAGGAACAGCCCCTTAGTTTGCTCATAGTCTGCACAGAGAGATCCCATAAAACTATGGCAGCATAGGTATTCCCCTGTACTAAGCACAATTCAGCAGGAACAGTCCCTAAGTTTCCTCATAGTCTGTACAGGGAGATCCCATAAAACGATGGCAGCATAGGTATTCCCCTGTACTAAGCACAATTCAGCAGGAACAGCCCCTAAGTTTGCTCATAGTCTGTACAGAGAGATCCCATAAAACTATGGCAGCATAGGTATTCCCTGTACTAAGCACAATTCAGCAGGAACAGCCCCTGGAGTTAAGGGACCCCTTAGGGGTTAGTGGCTTGATATAGTGATTGCAGTGTCAGACTTGCATAAAGCTCCCTTGTAATCACATATTTCCTACTATAGAGTGACAGCCCCTATATGCTTTTTCTTTTAACCCTTTCCAAGCCAGACATAGACCTGGTGAATAGTAGATTGTACAATCTATGGCACAGAAAGCTGTTCAGAAGCAGCTCAGAGGGGTCCAACTCTGACATCACAATCCAGTTCCCCCTCCCACATTGTTTGGAGAGAAAATATTCGCACAAACAAGGCACAAGCCGTGAATGAGCAACTTCAGGAGGGACCCGGGGGCAACAGCTGGGGGTCGGCTCTGCTCCTTGGAGACAATGTTTTACCAGCTGGGGGTGTAAGTTATTTAAAGCACCTCGCTATAAAGTCATTGGGAAACTACAGGTTAATCCCATTATTTACAATAGGGAGAGAAAACACTGCCCCCTGCTGGGAGCCTCGGCACATATACAAGTATATAACGTTTATTGTGGAAAGAATAATAATCCCTATACAGAGGTACAAAATCTTCATTATAAAACATCCATGTACAAACATGAGCGTCACAAATCTCACACGGAGATTAAATGGTTAAAAGATTCAGGGGGGGTCTCATACACCCCAAAGAAATCTCCGATACTTCCAGTATCCAGAAGTATTAATAGCTGCCTGAATATACTGTATATACACACACACTGAGTCCAACCCTAATGAGGAGGATTTGGGTTCACAGGATAAAGGGGAAGTATAAATAATAGCTTAATAAATGCTAACAAAGGCTCCCCCCCCCCTTTATTTAGAGGCACCCTCTGCATATTGAGGCACAACGTGGTGTATACAGTAAACCCCATGCATTTAATATTACACATATTACAGTCTGCCCCATGGGATCCACTTCTTTAAAGGACCAGTGCTGCTTTACATTAACCATAAGTATGTTATAGAAAGTCCTCTTCTTAGCAACCTTTCAACTGGTCTTCTGCTTCTTATCAGAGTCCCAACGGGGTCACCGACCCCAGCAGCTTTGTGAGGCTAAATGGTCATTGTCCCTATTCACCTTCCAGCCACTCATTAAAACCGATGGGCGGTTGTTAAGGATAAGCAGTACCCTAGCAACCAGATAGCTGCTGAAATGTCAAACTGTAGTCACTGCACAAAAATAATCAAAACAACCCTAAATTAAAGACCAATTGCAATTTGTGTCAGAGTAGTACTCTTTACATCATGTAAAACTGATAAGGGGGCTATTCTAAGCATGTTTGTAATGTACATTCATTCTTTATTTAGTTTTTTATTCCAAGATATTAAGGGATACATGTGCTGTGAATATGAATGAATTTTGTTCCAACAGCGCCACCTGCTGGTCATTTTCCCACCAGTCTGACCAGCAAGTAGTCAAGGAAGTTGTCAGGAGAAAGAAAGAGGCTGATGTTCTTCTGCTTAGGAATAAAATTAGAAACATTTCTCACATCTTTCCTAAGCAGAAGAACATCAGCCTCTTTCTTTCTCCTGACAACTTCCTTGACTACTTGCTGGTCAGACTGGTGGGAAAATGACCAGCAGGTGGCGCTGTTGTAACAAAATTCATTCATATTAACAGTACGTCTCCCTTAATATCCTGGAATAAAAACAAAATAAATAATGAATGTAAATTTCAAACGTGCTTAGAATAGCCCCCTCATCCGTTTTACAATCACTTATTTTAAAGGTTTACTTATCCTTTAAACACATTATTAATCTAAAATCTCAAGCTCTCTTCTGCCCCCTGCTGGAGGCTGGGTTACTGCATAGTTGGGATGAAGGAATTGGGGCACAAAGAAAATCTCATATTTACATATTTAAATGTTCAAAGATATTCTCCCTTCCACAGAAATGCATAGACGTCATTAGCAAATAGAAATAGCGGCATTCACATCAGTTTTATACATATACAATATAAACAAAATACTAGCAAATAGCTTATATACACGAGTCGCATGGGCGGAGGGTGATTTTTTTGTTTGGGGAGGCTAAATGAAGCTGCACTCACAAGCTCACTTGTGGTTCAAATTTACGTTAACTTTTAGCATTTTATAGAATTGCCAAATCTAAGCAATTTTTCATTTGGTCTTCATTATTTATTTTTGATAATTCGACTCTTTCCAGCTTTAAAACGGGGGGGGGGGGTGATCCCATCTAAAAACAAATGCCCTGTAAGGCTACACATGTATTGTTATTGCTGCTTTTTATTACTTTCTATTCAGGCCTCTCCTATTCAAGTCTCTTATTCAAATCAATACATGGTTGCTAGGGGAATTTGGACACTAGCAACTGGATTGCTAAAATTGCTGTAGAGCTGCTGAGTAAAAAGCTAAATAACTGAAAAACCACAAATAAAATATTAAAACCAATTGCAAATTGTCTCAGAATATCACTCTCTACATCATACTAATGGTTAACTCAAAGGCGAGCTGAAAAGTATAAACTGAATGGCCTCTGAAGAATCAAGCTCTAGGTAAAGTAGCCTAAATGAGATTAATTATATAGTCTTGGTACAGGTATAGGACCTGTTATACAGAATGTTCAGGACCTGGGGTTTTCCGTATAAGGATCTTTCTGTAATTTGGATCTCCGTACCCCAAGTCTACTAAAAAGCATTTAAACCTTAATTAAACCAATAGGCTGGATTTGCTTTCAATATGGATTAATTATATCTTAGTTGGGATCAAGTACGAGCTACTGTTTTATTATTACACAGAAAAAGGAAATCATTTTTAAAGATTTGAGTTACAGTATTTGATTATCATGGAGTCTATGGGAGATAGCCTTTCTGTAATTCAGAGCTTTCTGGAAAATGAGTTTCTGGATGACAGATCCTATACATGTAGTTAAGCCCCAGTGTTATCTCCAGCACAATATACCATTAGAGAAATACATGAAGTCATGGCATCACCATTTTAATTATACATTGAGGGTAATAAGAGCTACACCCCAAGTGCATTTTAGTGAGACACAATTGTAAGTACAGGTATGTAACCTGTTATCCAGAATGCTTGGGACCTGGTGTATTCTGGATAAGGAGTCTATGGGAGATGACCTTCCTGTAATTTGCATAACCGGTTTCCCAGATAATGGATCCTATACCTGTGGGCACTGGCCATGTGTGGTTTGAGATTTATAAGAGAGAGACCCTGCAGTACATCACAAGCCCAAAATAAAATACAGGGTTTACAACATCCCCTCTGGCATTCCCTGGAATAACCATATTTCTACTCCTGAAAAGCAGTTGATACTGACACCCCAAGCATATTATGTAAGGAGAAGCAGTGGATACCGGCACCATAAGCATGTTATACATCAATGTGGATAGTGGCACCTGACACACATGAAGTGATAGGCAGTAATCACTGGTAGCCAAGTACACTGTCACAGAGCTGGTAGATATAGTTGCCACTGTAGTACACTGCAAGGCATGAATAAACATGAATCACAGGCCCACAACCATATACGTTATAGTGATTGGCGAATCTGACCAGTTTACCTTTATTTATAGATGTACAACGAATAGTGATGAACACATTTTTTTCGGCAGCCATGGATTCTTGGAAAAATTCACTGTGGCAAAAAAGTCTCCAAGACAAAAATGTCCCAAAGACAAAAAAAGTCACCATAAGAAAAAATGCCTATTGACTTTAATGCATTTGCAGCAAGAAAAATTGTCGCACACAAAAAATTGACGCCCATGTATTTCGCAAATTTATCGCTGTTTCATAAATTGTTTTGTTTTATTGTTGTTTTTGTAGTTTTATAAATTTTTCGGCAAAGCGAAATGGGGCAGATTCGCTCATCACTAACCAAGTATGGGACACTCTATTCACATTCTATTTCTCAGAGCTCTCTTTTCTGTTATTTCACTATTATTTCCATGTCTTCTCTTCAGCTTTCCTCCACTTTTACTTTTACTTCACATTTCAATCTTTCTCTCTCTCTTCTCACATCTGCTTATCTATCTATCAGCCACCTTTCATCAATTCCCACTCCCCACTCACCATGTTCTCTACAAATACAATATATGTGTCCCTTTTCTGTATTATACAGTATTCCAGTTTCTTATCCCAATCTGCACAACTTTCTATGATTCCACTTCTGTTTAACATTGCTTTTTTCATTGTTCACTCCTCTACTCTGTCCCACCATTGCACCTCTCTCCCATTTAATCTATTACCAAACAACCTTGCTCCCTTACTGACCTGCTGCTGCAACAGTCATAGTTGTAAGAATCCATTGGGGGCGGGAGGGATAGTTACTTCTGTACTTTAATCCAGCTCATTTTGCCCCAAAGTCCGAGTCCAGGAAGGAGAAATGGGATTGGCTGGAAGAAGGGTCACATGTATTCACCTCCAACCAATCGGATTGCACAAAGCTGTACCGGGACTTAAGCTTTAAAGGAACCAGCACTGAGACTGCAGCTAATGTTAGATAATACTAACATTATAAAACGGATTTTTAAAGTACCCAGGCACCGCATTAACAGTCCCACTAAACGTCTGATACAATACGCTTCTCTGCAAGAAGCATCCCTCACCCCTAGCTGGAGATAGGCTTTCTACAAGCAAATTTTTATTTGTTATCAGGCAGGTTTGGGGAGGCTTAGCCTCCCCAAGCCTTAATGAAAATCCGCCCATGACGAGTCGGCTCATCTAGTCAATATGAGGCAGAAAAACAAACCGTTTCCTAAATGCACAATCTCTTGCGGGGGGAGGGGGTGCAGTCTGAGGACAAGAGTAGGCGGCCGGGAGTCATAATACATACGTTAAATATATTATATATCTACATACAGTAAAAAAACTGGCATCAACAGGAAGGAAAAAAATAAAAAAAGTTAAAAAAAAAAACTGCTGACCTTTTCCAGTAGGCGGGGTGTAGGAATGAGAAGCCGGAGTCGGTGCTGGATGCAGAGTTCAGTGTCGGTGTCAGTATGGGAGTGATTGCTGCAGGACGAGGAATGCTCTGGGGAGGTGCTCGATGCTCCACAGTCTGCGGGATACACAGACAAACACTAAATCATTTGCAACTTAACACAATTAGAAGTCCTGTTGGCTCATAGTGGGGGACTGGCTCTTAAGGTCCCATAGACGCAAACATTTTTCTTGCCCAACAACCGATTTGGCGAAGTCCCACCAATCCTTCGAAATTATCGTGAAATTAGTGGGATTCGAACGATCGTACATCTTGCGGTTTTTCGTCCGATATCTGTCAGAAAATTGATCGGCCAGATTAAAAAATCTTGATGGGTCCCAGTAGAATCTCTCTATGTCTGCAGGGCCAAGCAGGCAGCTCCCCTCAGTTTTGCCGCCAATATCGCCCGAAACGGTCTTTTTAGTTGATGGACACATCGTACATTTAAACAATCGTTTCGAAATATTAGTGGTCTCACGATAACGATTGGATCTTTTAAAAATCTTTACATCTATGGGCAGCTTTACTTACATAGACTTGAGATACCGCTCTTCAGCTCCGCCACCTGCTTGCTTTGATGCCTTCGCGAGGCAAAGGGTCGGATCTTTTTGGGACGTATCCTCATTGCTTTCAGGTTGGGCCCTCCTCGGGCATCGACCACCTGTGAATACAGTGAGAATCAGGGGCTGAACATAATATTATGTTCTGGGCACACAATAAGCTATACCCTCATACTGTACTGTCTAAGGGAATCAATATGGCACCTCCTCCCATATGTATAAATACAAATATACAGAGAAGGAATGTTCTGGGCACACAATAAGCTATACCCTCATACTGTACTGTCTAAGGGAATCAATATGGCACCTCCTCCTCCCATATGTATAAATACAAATATACAGAGAAGGAATGTTCTGGGCAAACAATAAGCTATACCCTCATACTGTACTGTCTAAGGGAATCAATATGGCTCCTCCTCCCATATGTATAAATACAAATATACAGAGAAGGAATGTTCTGGGCACACAATAAGCTATACCCTCATACTGTACTGTCTAAGGGAATCAATATGGCACCTCCTCCTCCCATATGTATAAATACAAATATACAGAGAAGGAATGTTCTGGGCACACAATAAGCTATACCCTCATACCCTCATAGTTTCAGGCTTTAAAATGCACTTTTCAAACAACATAAAACTTACTCGAGTTCTTGAACTGCGAGTTGATCAGTATTTTTAGCCATGATGGAAACAGCGGGGGACTGACTCTCAGACTACTTGATCCTTGGCAACTGGGTCAGGAGCGTCATCAAGGTTATACATTGGCAGGGAGCAATTTTCTTTCATTCTGCAAAAAAAAAAAAAAAAAGTTTTGGTTAACTTCCCCTTTAAATGTCATATAGCTAATAAAGGAAAGAGGAGAGTATTAGGGTTCTGTTTGCCCTTGCAGAAGGTAAGAGACAGCGACCAATGATGCAGATGATTGGATTCCAGATATGAGGAGTATCGGGATCATTAAAACAAACCCCCCCCTCTGAAAACTGCCGTTTCCATGGAAGACCAACAAAACTACTTATCGGAAGGAAAGTGCCTCTTATCTGGGCCGATATCAAGTGTTTGTGTTTGAGGGGGGACGACCAACATTGCAATTAACACTTATTCCCCCCATACAGGGCTGATGGTTTGGGCTTTATACAGAGACTTTATTTACTTCAGTGTCCGACCCTCCGAAGGTTGGAAACTTTACCCAGACAGAAACCCCTGAGCTACTAAATTATAGGGGGCCTCCTCCCAGGAGGGGAGAATAATTATTATGTCTTATTATACAAGAGGAGAATGGGGCTCCAATTAAAAAAATAAAATAAAAAACGACCCACTGATAAACAAACCCCTGATCCACCTTAACTCTGCCCACCCTGCTGAAACTTTTAACAGCCAATCCCACTGCTCGGGCCCCTGCCTTTAGTATCCTGTAAACTCCCCTTGATGGTGGTCCTGCCCACGAGCCCACCAATCAGGTCAGGGAATTGGGAATTTTCCACCTAAAACAGCTTCGGGGGTATTGTGGGAGCCTGATAAAGGACTCTAGAAAGAGTAGATGGCAGCTGGAATAATTAAGATCCCTGGCAAGTGCCATATGTTAACCGACCAATCAGGACTGTGAGGGCCCTGGACCTAAGTATATGGTTACGGGTGAGGGAATGGAATGAAGTGTCCCCTCCTTTCTCACTTTATTACATCAATTGCAAGGTCCCGGCTAGGACCCCCCGGCTGAATCTGGTTAAGTCAAATAAATGGAGATATAAGAAGTATTTCCTTATGCGCTGACATTCGGTCTGTGCAACTGTCAGCTGCTCTCAGTGTCACCTGGAAATCAGAGCGCGTCACAAAGAGCGGTGAGACTACAGATAAGTGACAGATAGCGGGAGCAGCGAGACTTGATGAAACGCCGCTGAGTTGGCAGCAGCATGGAGTGATCATTGCGGTTTACGCTAATTAATGGCGTCCCTCGAGACGAATGTACGAATGTCGAAGAACTTGCAGAGTTTCTCAGGAATGTTAAAGGGGTGGTTCACTTTTGAGTTAACTTTTAGTAAGTTATAGAATGGGCAGTTCTAAGAAACTTTGTAATTGGTCTTCATTTTTTATATTTTTCCAATTATTTGTCTTTTTCTTCTGACTCTTTCAAATTGGGGTCACTGACCCCATCTTAAAAACAAATTCTCTGTAAAGCTGCACATTTATTGTTATTGCTACTCTTTTACTCTCCTATTCATATTCTAGTCTCTTTTTTGGTTGCTAGGGTAATGTGGACCCTAGCAACCAAATTGCTAAAACTGCAAACTGGAAAGCTGCTGAATAAAAAGCTAAATAACTCAAAAACCACAAATAATAAAAAAAATTACAACTAAGGGGTTTAGCAGCTCTACAGTTTGCAATTTCAGCAATCTGGTTGCTAGGGTCCACATTACCCTAGCAACCATGCATTGAGTTGCATTAACTTTTAGTATGATGTAGAGAGTGATATTCTTAGTTTTTATTTTTTATTATATGTGGTTTTTGAGTTATTTAGCTTTTTATTCAGCAGCTCTCCAGTTTGCAATTTCAGCCATCTGGTTGCTAGGGTCCAAATTCCCCTAACAACCATGCACTGATTTGAATAAGAGACTGAAAAATGAATTGGAGAGGCCTGAATAGAAAGATGAGTAGTAAAATGTAGCAATAACATTACATTTGTAGCCTCACTGTGCATTTGTTTTTAGACAGGGTCAGTGACCCCCCCCCCATTTGAAAGAAATAGGCAAACAATTAAAAAACTATAAGAGATAAATAATGAGGATCAATTGAAACGTTTCTTAGTATTGACCACTTATATTATCCTTAAAGTTAATTTACAGGGCAACCACCCATTTAAGATTAAAATCAGGACTTATGAAGGAAGTCGGAGAACAGGAAGGACTTTGCTCTTCTGGCCTGTGCCCTGTATAAACAGACCCCTCCCTGTAAGCAGATGTCCATCATGTGAGGGGATTATATATTCACTGGAAATCGAATGATCCCCAATAGAAGGAAATTAAGAAATAAATGTTTTTGTGATTAAACTATAGGCAAAAAGTATGTTCAGCTCCAGCCCTATTCATTGCACTCACATACCCCTTTATCAGTATCAGTTTTTCTTGCTTTTAAAGGAGAAGGAAAGGCTAAAATTAAGTAAGCTTTATCAGAAAGGTCTATATAAATACACCAGTAAACCCTCAAAGTAATGTTGCTCTGAGTCCTCTGAAAAAAGAAACAGCACATTTCTTTCCTTCTATTGTGTACTCATGGGCTTCTGTATCAGACTTCCTGTTTTCAGCTTAAACCTCCAGGGCTAGGGCTTGAGCATGCTCAGTTTGCTCCTCTCTCCCTCCTCCTGTAATCTGAGCCCAGAGCTATGAGTGAGCAGGGAGAGACTGAGGCAGGAAGTGATGTCACAGCAAGCTAATATGGCAGCTGCTGGAATAAATATTGTAATGTAGCTTGCACTATTGCAGCTAATCTATTGGCAATAAACTGCGTAGCTTTCTTTCTCCTTTAAAAAGGCACAAGTGATTTTGCGACTCCTGTATCTGTTATTGTAAGTCGGAATTCTCAGCAGGGGGCCCTAAAGACAACATTAATCATCAAAATGAGGGATTGGAATAAAGCTAATTACACCACTATGAGATTTTATCCAACACCAAAGCACTAATCAGCACAAAATGAGCTTTTTCTGTTTTTTTATATATAAAAAAAAAAACCTATTTTTCAGTAAATAGCTTTTTCTTTGTAAATCCCGGATACAAAGGGGGCTTACGATCGGAAGGAAAAAAATTGGACTTTTGCCTGTGTGTTTGAAAATAGACTGCGGGGATAAAGGGGATTAGTCTCGGGAGCTGTCATAAATAGGGGATTTATATATATATATATATATATATATATATATGCGTCATAAATAGGGGATATATATATATATATATATATATATATGTCATAAGTAGGGGATAAGTGAATCTTGAGATTGATGCTCATCTGCGGAGTGGATGAGCACCCACCCACCCACCCTTAAGTGGGAGGCGATCAGTTACATGGAGGGAGGGACAAGGGTTTTATCAATGGCAGTCTCAGATATTTATTGGACAAAAAGTGACAATAATTGCTGGTTCCGGTGAACTTTTGCACCAATTGCTATAACTAGTGATCAGAAATAAGTTCCACTGAATTAGATATAGGAATGGGACCTGTTATCCAGAAGGACCTGGAGTTTTCCTGATAACGGACCTTTCTGTAGTTTGGATCTTCATACCTTAAGAACATTGAATTAAGACAATTGGCCTCCAATAAGTATTAATTATCTTAGTTGGGATCAAGTACAACCTATTGTTTTATTATTACACAGAAAAAGGGAATCATTTTAAAAATTTGGATTATTTCATTATAATGCAGTCTAGGGGAGGAGGCCTTCCCGTAATTCGGAGCTACTAGAAAACCATGTAAACGTTAAATAAACCCAAAAGGCTGGTTTTGCCTCCAATAAGGATTAATTATATCTTAGTTGGGACCAAGTACAGTTATGGGACTTGTTATCCAGAATGCTGTGGACCTGGGGTTTCCGGATAATGGATCTTTCTGTTATTTGGATCTTTATCCATTAGGTCTACTAGAAAATCATTTAAACATCAAATAAACCCAATAGGTTGGTTTTGCTTCCAATAAGGATTAATTATATCTTAGTTGGGATCAAGTACAAGCGACTGTTTAATTATTACAAAGAAAAAGGAAATCCAAAAAAACCATTAAAAAAATATTAAATGCATTTTTTTCCCGCCTAGTGAAATCAGAAATATCAGAAATAGAAATATCAGAAATATTTCGGCTTGGTCGAAGGTTTTACGGACAGAAACAAGAGAACAAAATGGTTAAAAATGCACCAAAATTGCACTATTATCCCCAAAATAATATACAAAAAGGTATTGCGCAGCGAATACGCTATTCACAATGGCGATAAAATATCTTTCTATGCAAAAAAAAATAAAGAGACGATGCGATAAGAACAAAAAAAAAGAAAAACAAATAGTGTAATTGCGCATACGTGTACAACCGGCAGAATTGCGTGTTATGTGCGTGTGTAAATAAATAAGTGTGTATTAATTATTAATTCATTATGAGTAACAAGTGGGTGTAGCTGTATAAAACTGGACAGCTTCAGGACAAAAATGAAAATAATTCAAAACGTGCTGATAATGTAAATGAAAAGATCACTGTGTACAGCAAAGAGTTAATTTAAAGGGCAATTACCTATAACGCAGTTCCAAGAGGTCCCGCTCCAAACTGAGAACTAAGAGTGTTGGGATGTTTTATACCAATCACTTGTTCTTCTCTAGCTGAGACCCCGAAAAAGAATCTTCTCCTGCAGCCGAAAATCGCTTCTGTGTCCTCCAATATCTTCTCTTGTCCCCAATATTCCCATCTGCAACTTTACAGCCACCTCCCCCTCACCTGCTCCACGTGCAGCTCCTGCTCCTCGGCGATGGGCGGGGCTTACTGATATCAACCAACCAGCGCCAAAGTGAGGCTTGGAACACAATGTAGGAATTCCAGCGTTGCTAGGCAGCAGTGTATAGAACAGTTGCCCTGGAATCTTCAGCTGACCTGTAGTCCAGAGAGGAGGAACAGATAGGGAAGGCTCTGGGGAGAGGCAGAGAGAGACAGGGATGTTTTCTTATGGTATATTAGTTTATAGTCTGGCCACTTTTTATTTTATAGGGACTTTCACGCCCTGTTGGAGAATGTCAAGGATTTATTATACATTTCTTTTATTTATTAATGTCCTGCCAAAGACTGAGCATTCTGGGAGTTGTAGTTCATTAACAACTTAAAGTGCAATGTCCTTGTGACCCTCCCACCCAGGCTTCCCTCAATGCCTGCACAGCACCACTGTAGTACTAACTCCAACACTACTCACATCTTCTCTCATTCCCAGAGACTATTATCCACTGTTACTATAGACACCATCTCTCCCTACTATACCTGCTATCCCACAGTCACACTCCCTTCCCAGAGACTATTATCCACTGTTACTATAGACACATCTCTCCCTACTATACCTGCTATCCCACAGTCACACTCCCTTCCCAGAGACTATTATCCACTGTTACTATAGACACCATCTCTCCCTACTATACCTGCTATCCCACAGTCACACTCCCTTCCCAGAGACTATTATCCACTGTTACTATAGACACATCTCTCCCTACTATACCTGCTATCCCACAGTCACACTCCCTTCCCAGAGACTATTATCCACTGTTACTATAGACACCATCTCTCCCTACTATACCTGCTATCCCACAGTCACACTCCCTTTCCAGAGACTATTATCCACTGTTACTATAGACACCATCTCTCCCTACTATACCTGCTATCCCACAGTCACACTCCCTTTCCAGAGACTATTATCCACTGTTACTATAGGCACCATCTCTCACTACTATACCTGCTATCCCACAGTCACACTCCCTTCCCAGAGACTATTATCCCACTGTTACTATAGGCACCAATTTGGAGTAACATGGGGGCCGTAGGTAGATGCTCACATGAGCAAAGTGGCCTGTTATCCTTGGAGAATGAGAGACCCCAGAACACTGTGACAGACCTACATCTCACCGACCCACATCTCACCGACCCAGCACACAACGATCTTTTACTCCACTCATGGGGGAAAAATTCTCTAAAAAGTTTTTAAAAAGGGTCTGTTTCAACCTTTCTTAAAACTCCTTTTTTCATAAAGTCGCCCTCCCTGGCGTAATGTCTAGACTTGTAAGGGTTTTTAGTTTATCAACATTCACTGGAAAACAGAACTTTCCTCATTTTTCCTTCTAAAAGTTAAAAACTCACGGCTTTTTAATTCTTCCTTAGCTTGATGTCCATGTATTCACAACCTCTGTACTAATAAACTGAACCCTCTCTCTCCCTCCCTTTCACTCTAAAGCTGCCATAGACCCACAGATCCTATCGTACGAATCAAGGATTCGTACGATGTTCGGATCGTGTGTGGAGAGAGCCGACATCTTTCGTCCGGCGGAGATCGGTCGTTTGGTCGATCGGACAGGTTTGATTTTGACTCGACCGATCCTGCCGGAGCCCATTGCGCATCATAATCGGATCTGCGGTCATACGGCAAAATGTTCAGATTACCCCCGATATAGTCATACTCGTCTCGAGAGAGAGATGGAGATAGATAGATAGATAGAGACACACACACACATACACACACACACATACAGACACATACACACACACACACACAGAGGGAGCAATATTGTGGAACAGAAGTGAAGAGATATAGAGAGATATTAGTGTAGCTGTACATTGTCACTGGCACTACCTCTATACCTTGCACTGTCTCCTTTCTCTTTGCACCTCTGTTCTGCCCCACAGGCTCAGTAGCACTGCTGCTCCCCCTCCCCCTTAACTGCCCAATTCAGGAACAGTAGGGTTTGCTGCTTGTTTGAAAGGATCTCATTGATGCTGTACTGTATTTGCACAGGTTATGATCAGAATTACTGTGAAAAAGAGAATGTAGGATGATCTGTGGCAAAGCAGTGCTGAGTCCTATGTGTGCTGTACCCATGACTTTTCATGGGCAAGAGCATGTGACAGATCTGTCTGTCTATCATCTGTCTGTCTGTCTGAATATGGATCATTCTCCCAAGGAAGTGGAACCCAAAGGAAAGGAGGACCTATGTCGGGCCAATCCTTTCCCAGCATCTATTGACGGTCATTTGGCAAAATGATACATAAGTTTGTACTGAAACTGGGGGCTCCAATATTATTTGGTGCAGCGGTTTGGGTAGTATTTGTGCTATCCTTGCACATATCTCATACTGAGGTTTGGTCCTGACTATTGACCAGTCATATTTGTTTCTACAATCGTTGACATACAGTACATCAGTATAAAGCAGATTCCTCCATTGATGTCAAGGCTACAATATCTAAGGAAGAAGGAGATAGAGAGATGATAGATAATAGATAGATAGATAGATAGATAGATAGATAGATAGATAGATAGATAGATAGATAGATAGATAGATAGATAGATAGATAATAGATAGATGTATGATTGAGATAGGTAGATAGATAGATAATAGAGATAGATAGAGGGATAGATATAGATAGATAATGGATAGATAGATAGACAGACAGACAGATAGATAGATAATGGATAGATGATTGAGATAGATATATGATTGAGACAGATAGATAGACAGACAGACAGACAGACAGACAGACAGACAGAGATAGATAGATGTATGATTGAGACAGACAGATAGATAGATAATGGATAGATGATTGAGATAGATATATGATTGAGACAGATAGACAGACAGACAGACAGACAGACAGACAGACAGAGATAGATAGATGTATGATTGAGACAGACAGATAGATAGATAGATAGATAGATAGATAGATAGATAGATAGATAGATAGACAGACAGACAGACAGATAGATGATAGAGATGGACCCACAGACTGACACACAGCACTAGATAGGGTAGTGATGGGCACAGAGGGACAGGTAAAAAGAGTGAAGGGAAGTAATGAAAAGCTGGATGGGGAGAGAGAAGAAGGGGATGGAGGAGGAGGAGATAAAAGACAGGGTAAAGGAGTAGAGGAGAGAAAGTATAATATAACACATCTATATGTTACAGGAAAGCCATTGGCTGAACTAAAATGTCCTCTGGTCTGTGTGCAGATAATTCGGTGTTTGCAGGGCTGGAACTAGGAGTAGGCAGAGTAGGCGCTTGCCTAGGCCGCAATCACAGAGGGGCGCACTTTTCAGCAAGAGACCTTTTTTAAATTTTGTGATTAATGCTGGTTTTATTTAGCCTTTAATAGTAAAATGGATTTATTGTGAGGGACAGCCACCTGCCCTTACCCCTTCTGGTGCTGCAGTGCATGATGTGAATATTAAACTGTTCTGCGCTTGTGATTGTTCTCCGCTTGTGATTGTTCTGCGCTTGTGATTGTTCTGCGCTTGTGATTGTTCTCCGCTTGTGATTGTTCTCCGCTTGTGATTGTTCTCCGCTTGTGATTGTTCTCCGCTTGTGATTGTTCTCCGCTTGTGATTGTTCTCCGCTTGTGATTGTTCTCCGCTTGTGATTGTTCTACGCTTGTGATTGTTCTCCGCTTTTGATTGTTCTCCGCTTGTGATTGTTCTACGCTTGTGATTGTTCTCCGCTTTTGATTGTTCTCCGCTTGTGATTGTTCTCCGCTTGTGATTGTTCTCCGCTTGTGATTGTTCTCCGCTTGTGATTGCTCTCCGCTTTTGATTGTTCTCCGCTTTTGATTGTTCTCCGCTTGTGATTGTTCTCCGCTTGTGATTGTTCTCCGCCTGTGTGCATCCACTCCCCCTCCTGATCTCCTGTCACTTATCCGACGCTCCCTGATTAGTGCGCGCATGCTCAAGGCATTCAGACCAGTGGCCGAACTACAGGGGGTGCAAGGGGTGCAGCAGCACCACTATCCGTTCCCCCGATGGAGCCTGGGTCCCTTTAGAGAAATGATTTGTTTTCGAGTGTGTGCCATTCTCAGTAGAGTGTGACGTGTGATGTCATCGACGGCAGCAGGACATGCCCAAGTTCCGGCGGCAGATCTACAAGGAGCTGTGCCACAGCAAGCTGGCGGTGTGAGGCCATGCGGTTTCTTACATGGGACAAACGTGCGTATCCAATGCTCCATTATTGTACGGGACTCTGCTGAGCCTTTCTACTTCCGGTGCGGCCTCTTCGGGGGCTGCGCCTAAGCCCAAGCCTTGTCTTCATCCCCTTACCGATGGACCGTACTACCTGTTTACTACCTCGCCCACCTGTACATTGAAGGAGTCTGTGGGTCAATTCCAGGGGGAGTCTCTGTGGCTGCCACGCCGCCCTTTTTGCTGTTGAATTGTCTCCCCCCCAAACACTAATTCTTTGCATTTTTTTTAAACAGTTCATTTCCTATTTAAATGTTTTCTGGGACAAATTTGTAGTTTTTTTTCTTTGTCCAAAAATAAAATGCAAAAAACAGCTGAATAAAAAGTTCTATAGTAAAGCGTGTGGGAGTTATTGCCTTGGCTATGAGGGAGCAGGAGCTACAATGGGCGCCATAGGAAAGAGATGGGGGTTGGGTCCCTAACTAGGGCAGTGGGGGGTCTGTCACTAGGGGAGTGGGGGGTCTGTCACTAGGGGAGTGGGGGGTCTGTCACTAGGGCAGTTGGGGGTCTGTCACTAGGGCAGTGGGGGGTCTGTCACTAAGGGAGTGGGGGGTCTGTCACTAGGGCAGTGGGGGGTCTGTCACTAGGGGAGTGGGGGGTCTGTCACTAGGGCAGTGGGGGGTCTGTCACTAGGGGAGTGGGAGGTCTGTCACTAGGGGAGTGGGGGGTCTGTCACTAGGGCAGTTGGGGGTCTGTCACTAGGGCAGTGGGGGGTCTGTCACTAGGGGAGTGGGGGGTCTGTCACTAGGGCAGTGGGGGGTCTGTCACTAGGGGAGTGGGAGCTTGTGTAATAACAGCTATGGTTCCTTATAGGCAGTGGCTCCAGTTGTGGAGGTGGGGCAAGCACTGCACTAGGTATTAAAAAAAGCTGCCTGGGAGGGAAGGGTGCTGCCAATATGCACTATGAGAAAGGGAAGAAGTGTACAGTTTGCCTCATCTCACCTTACCATCAGCCTGCTGCCCACGGCATAACACACCTCACTGAAGCAATTCAAGCAAAGGTGTTTTTATAGGTTGTTACAATGCTCCATTCTTCTCATGTTGCCAATGTAGTAGCAGTTTGGTTCTGTCGGTAAATATTTAATTGCAATAAGTCTGCACCAATTCACCTATTGCTTTGCATGTTATATAAAGACAGAGAGGCCTTGCACATGCCCCCCCCCCCATAGTGTAACATAAAAGGGTTGATTCCCCTTCAGGTTAACTTTTAGTATGTTCAACTTTTCAATTGGTCTTCATTTTTTTTTAATAGTTTTTGAGTTATTTCTCTCCTTCTGACTCTTTCCAGCTGGGGGTCACTGGCCCACTTAAATGCCTTGTAAAGCTATACGTTTATTGTTATTGCTACTTTTTATTCCTTTTTATTTTTTATTCAGGCTCTCTGAAATTCATATTCCAGTCTTTCAAGTCAGTTCATGGTTGCTAGGGTAATGTGGACCCTAGCAACCAGACTGCTGAAATTGCAAACCGGAGAGTTACTGAATAAAAAGTTAAATAACTCAAACCGCAAATAAAAATAAAAAACAAATTGCAAGGTTTCTAAGAATATCCCTCTCTGCGCCATATTAAACTTAATGTAAATGTGAATGATCCCTTTATTGCTGCGACCCAATGTGTGTGTGTGGGGGGGTAGGGGGTCCCAGTTGTAAATTTCCGTAACAGGGCCCTTAAGGGGCTAGTTACGCCACTGATTCAGACTGGCGGGAGAAGCGGCTGCAATCAGTGTGTTGGCAGGAACAGACTTTTCTTCTGGGGTTGATGACCTGCATCATATACAGCAACTTGTTAAGGTACATGGGGACAATCAGGAATGGGACGGAGGGGGAGTGCGAGCTGGCGGTTTTTATTAATTATAATACTGGCAGCGGCTGCATCATGTGTGCTGTGATTATTTATCTTTAGGTTTGGGCTAATGTGCTGCCTGTAACTGTTTTGACAGTATATTTATTAAAAAATAAAATATTTTAAAATGCAAATAGGTTAGATTTGTTTAGCAATAAATACATGCTATTAATAATAATAATTTGCTGTGCCTTAGCTATACATCATCAGACCATCCTTGTGATGCTGGCTTCATTTGTTCTAGGGCCTCACACCTCACTCCTTGTTGGTCATAGTATATGATTTACTTTCTATAGTATCTACTATGATGGTGCATTGAAGCTGCCCTGGCCTCTGTGTTATATTGTGATGAATTAAACAAATACATTACATTAAATTCACTCTGTGTCAGTTGGTCTTCATTTATTTTTAATTATTCAGGTTTTTGTTCAGCGTCTCTCCATTTTGTAATGTAAGCACCTACTTGGTTGCTAGGGGCCAATTCAACCTAACAACCAGGTATTGTTTTGAGTGAGAGATTAGGAGATGAAATAGAAGTAAAAATAACATTTTATCTTCACAGAGTTCTACTGCCTTCTTTATTAAACCTTCCCTTCTTTATTTGATTTTCTTAAACTAAAAAGGTAAATTGGTAAGGTGGGAAATGGAGATATAAGAATACTGGGGGGGGCGCAGACTGAAGCACTTGCCTAGGGTGCCAAACTATCTTGGGCCGGCACTGGGTGTTTGCAAATAAAGCAGATTAGAGTGATTAGAGCAGCACAGGAGAAACTGTGATCATGGGACCAGGGGGAGATTGGCAAACACATTCCTTCCCCCCATAGTCACCGCTGCCTAATAACCTGGGAAGGACGGGAAGATCAAGCAATCCTCTCAATGAAGCCCTAATGTCTGCACCATTAAACTAAAAATCGTTCGACCATTCGACCATTCGATAGTCGAAGTACTGTCTCTTTAAAAAAAAACTTAGATCCCCTAGTTCGCCATCTAAAAGCTACCGAACTCAATGTTAGCCTATGGGGAAGGTCATTCGATCGCACTATTTGCGATAAAATCCTTCGACTTCGATATTCGAAGTCGAAGGATTTTAATTCCCAGTCGAATATCGAGGGTTAATTAACCCTCGATATTCGACCCTTTGTGAATCGGCCCCTTAGTGTAAATTCAAGAATTTGGACTCAGTTTAAAAGGCCGATAAAGACCGTAATTTATGGATTATGTAGACTTTTTGAAAGGGAATTGGTTCCATAACTTCATTACTTGTTTCAATGTGGTTCTAATTCCCTTCAGAGCACTGATTGTGAGTGTGTGTGAGTGTGTGTGTGTGTGAGTGTGTGTGAATGTGAGTGTGTGTGAGTGTGTGTGAGTGTGTGAGTGAGTGTGTGAGTGTGTGAGTGTGTGTGAGTGAGTGTGTGAGTGTGTGTGAGTGTGTGTGTGAGCTTGACCTTTCTCTTTTGTTTCAGGGGAAATGATTCACATTGCTACTATAGTGTTCATTACAGAATGAGTAGGGCTGGTTTTGTTTTAATTTGGGCAATAGGCAACAATGATTTCTCAACAACAGATATATGCACCTGCCTATACACACACACAATTACTCACATATATCAGTATGTTTGTACACGTCCGCTGCTGTACGGTCATTTAAATGGATAGTGTGGGGGGCACAATAAAATTGGCTACTGAAATCAGAATAAAGTGTCGTTTTGTTCCTGATGACAAAATGTACTTGATAATAATGTGGAAAAGGTAAAAAACCAAGATTTGCTTTACTTTTTAAGTTCCAGAAACGTTCTTGTGCTTCCAAGTAGTGTTTCCCTTCTGGCATAATGAACAGTCGATTTAATGTGAGTCCGATTCAGATATTCTAAAGTTTTAGGCATCGCATTAGTATTCCTTAAAGAGAAAAGATAGACCTTTTTTACTAGAATTTATACCTTTCAGCAACCACATTTACTCTTGGCACAGAAAAGTTCTTTATAGCAGTAAGAGCAGTTTCATAGTCTCATCAGCTAATGGTAATGTATAGAATATACGCTGTCCCTCTGCTCCCAGGCAGTGAATAAGTAAAGCTTTCTAGCAGCACAAATCTCCCCTTGCTCAGCAGCAATAATGTAATTTTCAAACATATGGATCCAAGCAGTAAAAGGTATGGTAGGCTCACCAGGGTTTGGAAGAAAAGGTGCAGGCTGCTGCAGAGGTAGAAGAGCCATCCTTGTCGCCATGTGTTATGTTTTGGGCAGCGAGGATGAGGAGAGTATAACAGTGCTTTATTAGCAGAGTCATGCAGCCATTACACAACAGTAACTTTCCCTTTTAAGCTGTCAGGAAGTATGCACAGTATAAGTCTGAGCACAGTGACATCTACAGGCCATTTGTATAAACACCACACTAGGATCGTTTTAAAGAACCCCAAATAACTAGTGGCAATGATGATGATGATTATTATTAATGCCACTATAATTTAAAATGATCAGTGATTGCCCTAGAGATAAAAAAGTGCTTTGTGGCTATCCGAGCAAATGTGAATACAAATACTTCTTAATAAACAGCACTTAACCATTTGATGACCCAGCCCCTCGCAAATAACAAAACTCAATGCCGGTGCACTCAGCAATAAAATGCTCCAATGCCTGTGTGCTGCTTCAAGTAATCATATTAATAAGAGAATAGAAAAAAAACACACCACCCAGGACTTTGCATAGTGTCAAAAACAACAACATTTATTCTCAACGTTTTGGCTCTAGTTCTTGAGCGTCTTCAGGAAAATTGTGCAAATAATAGGGGACAGGGACATAATGTAGATACGTAAAGAATCAATGTGGATTTATAAACTTGATGTTTTGGCCCCTAAAGGACTCAATGAAACTCTCCCCATTAGTCTAACCCCTAACCAGAGGATACTCGTAGGAAACCTAACAATAATTTGACGCCAAGTAATAATGATACTTAATACAATTGTTCTTTGACTTATCTTTATTATGGATTCCTCTATCACATGATCTAAAAGACTCATTTCATTTTGACACAATATATCTGGACATTATACAACAATGTTACACCAGTAGGATGGGACAATTACATGTGGCTGATCCTTACCTACTCTATCACTTCATAACCGATTAGCTAACTTCTCTATATTATTTGTAAATAGCGTGGATATACATTTCAATTTCCCATGTTCAATTTTCTTGCAGGTTCATGGGCCCTCCTCTTTTTTGGATTGGGACTCAGTTTACTGTAGGAGACAGGCCCCTTGCAGGGTTGGGATTATGTACAGCAGTGACTGTCAAGAAAAGGAAAAGATAAGTTAACAGCTGGTTACCATTGACAGAGTGCGCTAATCTTAGGCGATATATACATAGGTATGTGATAAGCTGGAGTCCCGTCCATTGGGGAGTGTTTTCTGGTGTAGCTTCACCTCCCCACAAGAGGGATGAGTGATGGACACGGGGATTTATTTGATATCGTTTTTTTCTCAAATTCTACACACTAAGTGGCAAATTCATCAAGGGTCGAATATCGAGGGTTAATTAACCCTCGATATTCGACTGGGAATGAAAATCCTTCGACTTCGAATATCGAAGTCGAAGGATTTTGCACAAAAACTGCGATCGAACGATCGAAGGAATAATCCTTCGATTGAACGATTAAATCCTTCGAATCGAACGATTCGAAGGATTTTAATCCAACGATCGAAGGAATATCTCCCGATCAAAAAAAGTCAAGCCTATGGGGACCTTCCCCATAGGCTAACATTGACTTCGGTAGCTTTTAGATGGCGAACTAGGGGGTTGAAGTTTTTTTTAAAGAGACAGTACTTCGACTATCGAATGGTCGAATGGTCGAATAGTCGAACGATTTTAAGTTCGAATCCTTCGATTCGAAGTCGTAGTCGAAGGTCGAAGTAGCCCATTCGACGGTCGAAGTAGCCCAAAAAACACTTCGAAATTCGAAGTTTTTTTCCTTCGAAATCTTCACTCGATGTTAATGAATTGGCCCCCAAATGATCGGGCATCACAGCCTAACTTCTTACTTTTTAATTGTTATCTGCACTAAGATGTTGGTGTATATTTATGTTTTCACGTAGAATAGACTATGAGGGATCCCTGATGACGTCATTATGTGACTGAATTCCCACCCCCTCATCCCACGTCACTGACCCGTTGGCAGGCGTTTTGGGTATTTAAATGCTATAGGTTTATATGCACGATTTTCCTGAAGAACTAGAGCCGAAACGTTGAGAATAAATTTTGTTGTTTTTGACACTATGCAAAGTCCTGGGTGGTGCGTTTTTTTTCTATTCTCTTATATATATATATATATATATATATATATATATATATATACTTACACACACAAGCGATATGTTGATGATTAATACGCATACAACTCACGTTATATTAAACAATAAAAAAGGAAGTCAGCATAACAACAGGAATTAAAACATTTAGAAAAAAGGAATGAAACAAATCTGTAGAAATTGGGAGAGTCACTAGATTTCTTCTAATCGCACAAATGTTGTTTTGTGCCAGTCTAGAGAATACATGGGAGCCATTTAGTCATCTAGTCAGGTGCTGGCCAGGTGTAACGCACCATAAAAGCCGCTACATTCCATCACATGTACCAGATTCCCGGCTCTTAAATGCTGCGTGTGCTTCGTGTACATGTTAGTGGGCCTCAGCCTGTGTGCGACCTTTCTGTGCTTTTATACAGGCACAGGTTAGTGCCAAGCACTCGTATCCACAAGGGGACCAGGCATTTTATGGCCATTTCCCCCAATAGTTTCCTTCTGCTCAGCATTCCTACTGACCCTTGGTGAGTGGACAAGTAAGAGCACAAAATAAAGCTGCCATTATAGTCACTTTGTTCTGTACTACACTGTTCCTTTTGCTAAATCTCTTTTAATCAGGTGCCCATTGGAGAATGGATGGCAATTTAAATGTAGTCCAGTGAAAAAGAAAGGTGGTACTAGTATAAGGAGCACTTAGCCCTGGATTAGTGTCTATAGAGTGTTATATGTCACATATTAGCTCCACTCACACATTCAGGCAAGTTGTCTCCAGCTTTCTCTGTCTCTCACTCCCTCTCTCACACTCACACTCACTCACAAACACTGGCAGACCATCACATGCAAACCTTACACTTGTTCATGAAAATACTTTTACATGGATGAAATATTTAGCAGACAGGGGAACCAGCTGATCCTCTATTGTTAGCACTTTTGTACAGTCAGATATCTCTGTGTATATCTTTTTTATATACACTCTCCATCCCTTAGGGAGTCAACTCATAAACACTGCAGAGGAAGGTGTCTGTTGTGCACCCGAAACATTGATATTTAATAGAATATCTATATATATATCTATATATCTGTCTATATCTGTATATTCTATTACATATATATTGCTGCTACATCAACATACACAGGATTTATTTATCCATATAACTGTTTTCCCTTAATGAGAAACTGTGCTGGCATTTAGCTTAATTACTAAAGTTATATTATAATCACCCGTCAATGTAATGTCCCCTACAGTGCAGCTGCCATAGAGCTAAATCTATGATACTCATGAAATCATACATTGCTATGAAGCCAAGGCTGTGATCCGTTTCATATTAAATATCATGAAAGTTACACTTGATGTTCAACCTGCATGTATTAATGGGTAAATGAGTAACACAAGACATTCATTTTTTTCACTCCATCTCTTGTAATAAACTTAAAAAATAAAGCAAAAAAATAAAGTTATTGCATTAAACGGTCTTAAAGGTTATTATACGACGCACAGCTACTGACATTCTTTAATCTGAGACCATCTCTTCCTACTATACCTGCTATCCCACAGTCACACTCCCTTCCCAGAGACTATTATCCACTGTTACTATAGGCACCATCTCTCCCTACTATACCTGCTATCCCACAGTCACACTCCCTTCCTAGAGACTATTATCCACTGTTACTATAGGCACCATCTCTCCCTACTATACCTGCTATCCCACAGTCACACTCCCTTCCCAGAGACTATTATCCACTGTTACTATAGACACCATCTCTCCCTACTATACCTGCTATCCCACAGTCACACTCCCTTCCCAGAGACTATTATCCCACTGTTACTATAGGCACCATCTCTCCCTACTATACCTGCTATCCCACATTCACAGGGGGTTGTGTACAAGAGGGAGAGTGGGGGTTTTGTACAGGAGGGAGAGTGGGGGTTATCTACAAGAGGGAAAGTAGGGGGTTGTGTAAAGGAGGGAGAGTAGGGGGTTGTGTACAGGAAGGAGAGTAGGGAGTTGTGTATAGGAGGGAGAGTGGGGGTTATGTACAGGAGGGAGAGTAGCGGGTTGTGTACAGGAGGGAGAGTGGGGGTTATGTACAGGAGGGAGAGTAGGGGGTTGTGTATAGGAGGGAGAGTGGGGGTTATATACAGGAGGGAGAGTGGGGGTTATGTACAAGAGGGAGAGTAGGGGGTTATGTACAAGAGGGAGAGTAGGGGGTTGTGTACAGGAGAGAGAGTAGGGGGTTATGTACAAGAGGGAGAGTAGGGGGTTATGTACAAGAGTGAAAGTAGGGGGTTGTGTACAGGAGGGAGAGTAGGGGGTTGTGTACAGGAGGGAGAGTAGGGGGTTGTGTACAGGAGGGAGAGTAGGGGTAATGTACAGGAGGGAGAGTAGGGGGTTACGTAGAGGAGGGAGAGTAGGGGGTTGTGTACAGGAGGGAGAGTAGGGGGTAATGTACAGGAGGGAGAGTAAGGGGTTGTGTATAGGAGGGAGAGTGGGGGGTTGTGTATCGGAGAAGGTTGAGGGGGGGTGTATAGGTGAGGGGTGAATAGGAGGTGGGGGTGTATAGGTAGGGGGCGGGGGTGGTCTAGCCATGATCCAGGGTGTAGAACCGACTGCCGTTTCTAGGAGTCAGGAAGGAATTTTTACCTTCAGTGCAGATTGGCCCCCATAGCACTCTAGGGGTTTTCTCCTTCCTCTGGATCATCCACTGTTAGGGAGGCCCAAATATAAATTGCCTATTAATTGTAATAAATCCTGTGCTCACCGCCAGGTTTCTCCATAAATATGTGTCTGTGTTTTTCTTTAATCCCTATGGTGAATATTGAGGGAAGGGGCTCCTGTGCCTCGTTCTACTAAAGATGACTGAGCGGTTGTGTGAGGGTAAAACTGGGTGGTGGTGGTGCTGATACAGGGGTTTAGTTGAAGAAGGGAATGGGTTAATATCTCTGCAGGGTTAATTGATTAATATGTACATGACGGGGCTGAAAGACATAGGGACACATACTGATCTCTAATGATTGGAGGGAACTAGAATATTGCTTTACTCCATAGGCCACAATGTAACAGCATTTCCATTCAAGTCCAAGGCCCCTTTCTTAACACTGGAATTCCATCCACTTCCCACCAGCCTATTGTCACTATACCAGACATTTAGTATATGAAGGAGCTTGATATTGGTCACTGACCCCATCTAAAAACAAGTGCTCCGTAAAGCTACAAATGATCTATTATTGCTCTTTTTTTATTACTCTTCTTTGTATTGAAGCCTCTCCTATTCATATTCCAGTCTCTTATTCAAATAAATGAATGGTTGCTAGGGTAATTTGGAGCCTAGCAACCCGATATTGGAAACTGCAGCTAGAGAGCTGCTGAATAAAAAGTTAAATAACTCAAAAACCACAAATAAAAAATGAAAACCAATGGCAAATTGTCTCAGAATATCCCTCTCTATATCATACTAACAGTTATCTCAAAGGTGAACAACCCCTTTAAGTTAACTTTTAGTCTGAAATATTGGTTTTCACTTTTTATTATTTGTGGTTTTAGAGTCATTTAGCTTTTTATTCAGCAGATCTACAGTTTGCAGTTTCCACAATCTGGTTGCTAGGGTCCAAATTACCTTAGCAACCATGCACTGATTTGATTAATAGACTGGAATATGAATAGGAGAGGCCTGGATAGAAAGAGGAATAATAAAAAGTACCAATAAAAAACCAGGAATACCTCTGGGTTCTCTCAAGGCAAAGATAATTTGCATCGCCGCTAATGAGAAGCTTACTTATACTTTGAAGAATGATATGGCGGCCTTCGACAAAATATGGCTTCCATGGCTAGCTCATGAAAACGACTCTCCGCTTTTCCAAGCCCTGCACTCATGATGCAGACTATACTAGTTGGCTATAGATAACTCCCACGTCCAGACTCCCTCCTAAGTGTGCCATTATAGATACCCCACCGCCTTACGACTATGTTATTCTTTACATTGTATGCTAACAGTATGTCCTTCCCCCCGTATCTCTGATCTTCCACCCCCCCCCATTTTTTTTCTTCTTCTTTTTCTCTTTCTCCCCCTTTCTTTTTTCTGCACTGTATAATGTTTATTATCAGTTGTATTGCTTGTGACAATTACTAACAGGATACCGTGTGCCACGGCTAGCCTGATTTATGTATAACTGTACCAATAACAATAAATTTGTAGCCTTACAGAGCATTTGTTTTTAGATGGGGTCGGTAACCCCCCCCATTTGATATCTGGAAAGAAGAAGGCAAATAATAAAAAAAAATTTAAAAAAGAAATAATGAAGACCAATTGAAAAGTTGCTTAGAAATTAACTAAACGTTAACTTGAAGGTAAATCACCACTTTAATATGAAGGCCCCACCTTACGGTAGAGTACCCCCACCCACACCCACATTTTTACCTACCTGACCCGCAACTGCCTGATCTGCAAACTGATCCGCGACTCGCTGACCACCATAAAGCAAGAAGTGACGTCATCAGAAGTGGGCTAGGCAGAAAAAAAACATTTTTAAAAACTTAAATTTTTATTAGAATAATTGTCACATGACAGGTATACATACGGAGTGGTATAACATAGTTCCACCAGATAATAAAGCACAGGCAATCCTAGGTTAACATATTACCCAGGGGAGGAGATGAACTCCACTATGCCCACCCGTAGTGCCCACCAGTTGTTAAGGGGTGTTTACCCATTATCATCATTTCCCCGAGAGGACAAGGGCGGTGTATTTTGCTTTACCGTCCAGTACTGCCAGATAAGGGGGTTTTTGTCCAAGAGGCCTTTTTTGACCATTATTGCTTTTTCCATTGCTGCTTGATCTTTCATCACTTTATGCCATTCACGCACCAATGGGGGAGAGGAGTCCTTCCAATGCAAAGTAAGCCCCCTTCTGGCTTGAAACAGGGCTTTAGCAATAAAAGTTTTAGTATAAAAGTTCAAGTTGGTATTCAAGTCCAATGTTAGAAGGCATGACCTGGCTGTGCAATTACTCCACCCAGGGATTCCTCTGGTCAACCACACACTCCCTCCCAGTAATCCTTGAGCTTTGGGCAACTCCACAGGGTATGATCCAGGGTGGCTATCTCCTCATTGCATCTCAAACATATTGGGGAATGCAGAACTTTCATTACATATAACCTCTGTACCGTATAGTAGGCTCTGTGTATTAGGTACAGCTGCAGCATACCGTGCCTCAGTCACATAGAAACCATGCTAGGTGTGGCCAGCACCCAAGACCATTGGTCATCTGTGATCATCCCTAAATCATCTTCCCAGGCTTCCCTGGAGGGGATTATAGAGTCTCTGTGGAGAGCCTTATGCAACATTTTGTACAGGGAAGATACTTTTCTCTTATTAGCAGGATCTACAGTACTAAGAGATCTACCACTGGGGAGTTGGCAATGGAAATGTTGTCCCTGGTGGATTGTCTTGTCAGGGCAGTACCAACCCTATGGTGCATGAGCCATTGGGATTGGGGGAGCTGCGTTGTGGCCTGCGACTCTTGCAGGGGTCTCACCCTACCAGACTCCCATAAGTCTCCTATCGTGGTAAGGCTTAGCATCTGCCAGATTTTTGGAGGGTTTATGGAGACCAGGTGCGGGAATATATTGTTACCCCAAATGGGCGTTTGCGGGACTAGGTGGCTGAACTGAATTGTACTATGTGCCGTTCGTAGGACTTTGGCTTGCATTATGATTAGTGGCGAGGATGGTTTAACAGGTTTTTTGACCAGGAGGTCTTGCCACTGGGAATCTCAGTTCCCGGTTATTGATGCCCAAAGATTGTACAGAGGTGGAGAGATATCCTGGTGTATCATAGGGGAGATATGCGTGAGTTGGGGCGCTAAGTAGTGGAGGTACATGTCTGGGAATGCCATACAACTTCCCTCCCTTGGTCTCATTATCATGCAATTCTTGTGACATTTACAATCTTAAGCAGGACACTGAAACATACACATTTGAACAGTACCCCAACACCCACCACCCTCCCCTTCCGCCCTTTCCCCAACTGCGGGCAGAATTAGTCCCGAAACTTAATGTAACCATTTTTGGGAATGGGTCACACCACTATAGTGAGCCCTACTGAATGAGGGCCACGTGCAGCTCTTTCTGGTGAACTTGCATCTGTGAACTTGGGGACCACCAGATTCCCCTGTATTTTGCATTATCATGCAGCAGTAGGGTGCCCGGGGAGTGAAAAAGAAAACCTTTATATGGCCAATGGGTTTGGGGAGCCAGATAAAGGTGGTTGGAGCTGGGTCGGCTAAAGATAGCGTTGGGCCACCATTGCGCAGCGGACTGCTGCCAGGAAATTGCGGATTGGCAATGCTTGAGTTAGTTGGGGGTGCCCCATAGTTATTGCGTCCCCCTAAATATCGGCCGACCCAGGTTGGGAATTAGCTATGGGCTCCTTTAGATTGGGCTGAGTGGCTCTGGCCCAAGAATGTGGAGAGCCAGGGGCTAGTTAGTTGATCAGGTAGTTGAAACCAGGGGGTGCCCATACTCACACGCCTCGTCGTTCATCTTACGCTGGCTGAGGCCGGAAACCCTTCTTGAGTCGAGCCAGGCATTTAGCTCCTGGGGTGAGGTGAAAAAATGGGAGCTTCCTCTCACTTGAACCCGGAGACATGCTAGGTAGAGCATGGAGTACGCTATCCCAGCTGCCCGCAGCCTGGCTTTGCTGCTTTGAAATACTGCCCACTGACGTTGCACTTCCATCGAATAATCTGCGAAGAGAGATATGTTGGCAGCCTGGTGACGCAGTTGGCCATTTATTCGTGCTAAGGACAGCACCTTGTCCCGGTCTTTGGCGTCAAACAGGTGGGCGATCAGTGGCCTAGGAGGGGCAAATGTGCCAGTAAAGTGGTCTGGGCCAAAGGAGCATTGCCTTCTACCAGCTCCGGGAACCCCACGAAGAGGAGGTTGTTCCTTCTCAGGCGTTTCTCTAAGTCATCCGTCTTCCTCTGGCAGTCCGTGACCAACTTGCGCACCGTACAGTACTGCTCTGGAAGATCTCAGCAGTTATCCTCTAGGGTGCTCATCCTGGCCTCCACCTCCGTGGTCCGCTCCCTCAGCTTCTGTAAGTCACCCTTGATAATGGAGAGATCTATCCTGATCTCGTCAGTCTTGGCGTGTATCAGTTCTGTGCAAGCAGTGTTAGTGGCCTTTATTTCCGCCATTACATCTCTCAACGTTGGTTCAGGTTGTTCCGTGGGGGCTACAGGATCCTGTTCCAGGCTTGTGGCACGAGCTTCTTCCTGGGGATCTATAGGGGAGCTGGGCCTACTCGCGGCCTTGTCCTCATCGCCGCCATCTTGGGAGGCATCACAGGAGAATTTCTCCAGGCAGGAGGCAGCCTCCGAGGCCCGTTTCTGCGCTCTACTGTACCCCATTAGGTCCCGCTGGGGTAGAGGTTGTTGGTTAGGGTTAGCTGACTCTGTATTGCTGGGTTTACTGCAGCTTAATCAGGTTAATTGCGGGGTCTCTGGTGGAGCTCCGAATCTAACGTGTGCTCACATCTGCGGTCAGACCACGCCCCCCTTTTAAAAAACTTTTAAAGGAATAAAACATGTTACTGTGTCTCATACCCACTTGTTGCCTTGAATTTATTGCAGAAAAACTCAAGACAACAAGTCTGATGACTAAATAAAAGCCTAATAAATCATATCATGTCCCCCCGCTGTCAGCCGAGTCCATTTGTTGTTCTGTCGGGCTGTGAAATTTCTCCTTGTTTATCTGGAAATGTTCCAGCTCATCCCTTCATCAATCAATAGAATGTTCTGTATTGTCTCCTATAGAGGGGAGCAGGCTGAAGAGTCACCCACAGCTACACCCTTTCTCCCACTCCAGTGTCGGACTGGCCCACAGGGATACCAGGAAAACTCCCGGTGGGCCCAGGTGTCAGTGGGCCCTCTTGCTTCTAATCATTTGGCCTATTTCATGGTCATTATCAATTTCTATGAGAACAAAGACGCTAAATAGATGGATTAATAGATTAAAGTATGTAAAGAAAAGAGACTTGGAGAATAGAGGTTGAGTGATGTGAGGAAGAATAATAGTACAGAGAGTGGGCCCTGGTCTAAGGTTTTTGGGTGGGCCCCTGGTGTCCCAGTCTGACACTGTGTGGGGGCCCCTGAGGTAACAGTCCCAGTGGGCCCAGGATCCCCAGTCCAACACTATCCCACTCCCAATAACCCAGGAGGTTTGTGCTCCGTGTGTATCGGGGTCCCTACAAATATACTTATTGCTTGTGTGTCATTTATTCTAACCCCATCCTCTTCTAAATCACTTTTCTCTATAGTGTCACGATACCAAAGGCGGTGGGTTTTGGCCCAAAAATAACGTGGAAGCTTTTCTGAGGTTCAGTGAAGCCGGCGCCGTCCAGCACCGGTGTTAAAAGTAATTCAGAAGGGGGCGTGGCTTGGAACTAAATGTGAACGGACGTGGAGTAGTGGAGCTCCGGCACTTGGTTATTAAAATCCCTGAATTTATCCTGTGAAAACAGCGCATCCAGAGGCAGCAGCTGACGAGGCAATACCCCCAAGATTTCTAATGGGGCAAAACGAGCCTCCGAGGAGGCATCCAAACTTGAAAATATGCACAGGAACCTCAGCTTGAGCAAAATGGCGTCAGAGATCTTTCTCCTGGGCCTGACACGAGGGAAGGCCAAAGCCAAGACGCATCGGAAGCTCAGCAACCAACACTGGCCAATTTTCTGGCAGAGATTAGAGCCTCAAAAGAATCCAGCAACAGCCTGCTCTGCTCAAAAACAGACAAAATAAAAATTGAACTTTCAATCATAACGCAAGACTTGCAGAAGGTGTGCGAATGGACAGCAGCCCTGGAGCAAAGGGTTAGCTCCGTTGAAGATCTATGTCGCCCACTGCCGGAGCAAGTCCAACATCTAAAACAAGAAGTAGCAGCTTGCAACTCCAAATCGGACGATCTGGAGAACAGGCTGCGGCCCGAACAACTTAAGACTCATCGGCTTCCCAGAAAGGGCAGAGGGAAGCTCACCTGAAAATTTTATTGAAGCCTGGTAAATTGAGCAGTTTGGGCAAAACAGCTTCTCTGTGGCTTTCACTATAGAGCAGACCCACAGGATTCCAACGTGGCCACCGATCACGGGGGCACCACCTTGCCCCCTAATTGCTAAACGCCAGAGATCAGGACGTCGTACTATCGCTGGTGAGAAAGAAAGACACCCTTACTTTCCAGGCCGCAAAGATCTCATTAATTGGAGATTTCTCGGCGGAAGTAGAGCGGAAGTTCATGGATTGGAAACGGCGCCTCTGAGACCTTAACCTGCAGTACGCGATAATGTATCCCGCCAGACTGCGAGTTATTCTTCACCACGCCGCTCAAGCTCAGAAACTGGCTGGACATGCAGAAGATCTGGGCCTGACCAATTCTGGCAAAAGTTGGGGACATGAGCAGAAGGGGAGGGGGCTGAAGGGGGTACGGGAGGATACTTAACGGTTAAAGGACCAGCAGCATCAAAAAATTTTTTTTTTGATGGCCTGGCCTTGGTTGAGATAAGCTACGAGCCGCCTCATCTCTTCGAGCGCCTGGGCTTGCATGAGGATGTAGTTCTTGGACAGGAGCAGGGTGGCTATCTTGGAATGCTTGCGGACCGAGGGGCTGTGCGTGTAGGGAATCACAGAGCTCCTCCAGAGCATCATTCAGGTCGTGCATTCGCCTCCTCTCCCGGGCATTGATGTTGAGCCGGAGAGGCCTCTGCTCTTTGGACTTCTTGCCTCCTCCGGTAGCGCACGGGGCATCCAGCTTTATGCCAGCTTGGGAGGCCCGATCTAAGCACCAGCTCGTAGCGCCTGTCGATGTCATCGTCCGGGCTCTGCTCCTCTCCCCCGCTGCTCTATGCCACCGACCCCCTGCCGCCAGCACTCTCCCCATACTTGGCGCACATGTTGGCGGCGGCCTGAGACTCACTGGTTGTACCCACGCTCAGCGCCACAGAGGCTGCCATTGCCTGATGCTGCTGCTGGTGGTGTTGCAGGAGGTAATCACCTGCACCAAAGACCTGTCCATCCTCACTCACGATGTGCAGAGTCAGCTCAACATGGACCGAGGCGCTGAGGTGGGAGACACGGTACAGGATTAGCGTATTAGCACTGGCTCGGGTTCTCAGTCCGCATAACTCCCACTAAGCAGCTAGTGTGCGCTGTCTTTTTCCTTTCCTGCGCGGGACCCCCCTGAACTGACGAAGTCCAGAAGTCGGTGCCCTTAGTGCCAAGCTCCCTTCTCAGTCCCTGGACTTGATACCAGTTGCTCCTGTATAGCTGGGCGATGTAGAGGGCGACTCCCAGATGAGCACAGAGAACCAGAGCCAAGATCCTTCAGCTGCCCCGTGTCTTCCAGAGGGATTATGGCCCAGACAGTAGCAGCAGCCCGGTGCCCTCTTCCCCTGCTGAGACTCTGTACTCAGGAACGAGTAGTTACACCACAGCAGGGGTGATCTGTACAATATAGCGCTCCCTGATGCAGCAGCCGCTTCACATGCTGTCAGTACAACATGAGAGATAGACAGGGAGGAGAAATCCAGCGCCGCAGAGTGGATGGTCGCCCTGTCGCCTTTTCTGAACCGGAACGGATTTTTTTTAAAAAAAATTTGATGTTGCCGGTCCTATTATAAGTTTGCATATGCATACAATATAATGTTCAGTTACGATGCATTGGAAAATTGGAATTGGTTCTACCCTGCACAACATGCTATTGAATGTATAAATGTCTAGAAAGTGTATTAGCTGCAATGTCAGGGGCCTTAATAATCCCATTAAGCGCAGATTGACACTTGACTACCTCAAAAAATCAAATGCCAAGGTAATTCTACTGCAGGAAACCCATTTGGTGGGGGCACAGGCTCTGAGGTGCCCCTGGGTGGGAAGGTTCTACCAAGCCCCATACTCCACACACTCTTCTGGAGTAGCAATACTAATACATAAAAGTGTACCCTTTAGATTTGAATTCATCAAAACAGACAAAAAGGGCAGATACATCTTTATACATGGCTTCCTCCAATCTCAAGAGGTGGTGCTTGCCTCTATATATGTACCTCCCCCTTACACAGATGAGTGTCTGGTGCAACTAATCCAATTTATAGCACAGTTCCCCCATGCTGCCGTAGTAGCTATAGGAGACTATAATGCCCTTATAGACCCCAGCATGGATAGGCTGCGTAGAGAAGGTAGGACAGTCTCGACCCCCGCACACAATCTATTACAGAGACGGCTGGACTAGTGGAAGCATGGAGACATTACCACCCGGGAGTAAGGCAATACTCATGCTTCTCCACCTCACATATGATCCTGTCACGAATAGATCATGCCTTTCTGAACCAAAGAGCGCTCACATCGGTGAAGAGTATTAAATACCTGCCGAGAGGCATCTCAGACTACGCCCCATTGGAATTAGAATTGAGGCTAGAGCCCCAGCAAAGCAGACCCAGATGGTCTCTTAATCCTCTCTGGTTGCACCTACTTAAAAATCAGGATAGAGTAGAAGAAACCATTACAGACCTTTTAGGGGCCATTGAGGATTCAGACAACCACCTCAATGGGTGGGAGGCGCTGAAAGGGCATCTCTGTGAGTTCTTTCATGTAGAAATCAATGCCTACAAGGGTCAATATGCCATTAGGCAACAACAGCTAGAACAGAAGTAATTAGGATAGAAACACAAGTCGCAATACATCCCACAAATCAAGGATTTGAGGAACTGAAATCAGCGCAAGAGGCGGTTGCAGACTATATGACTGAAAAGGCAAAGCAACAGTACCTTTTCTCCAAAGTAAATATTCTCGAGCACGGAGAAAAAGCAGGGAAAATGCTAGCCCATTTGTCCAGACAATACTCAACACCCCCTGCTATCACCCTCCTAAAAGACGCAAATCGGAATCCAACCGCAGATCCGTTGGAAATACAAAATATTCTAAAGGGCTTCTACTCCAAGCTGTACTCGTCCACCCTAGCCCCCGCAGATATGCCAGGAGTAGAAGCATTCCTTAACTCGGTGCAGCTTCCCCAACTAATTCCCGAGTATCGAGGGTACCTGGAGTCAACTATATCCCTAATTGAGGTGCAAGAGGCCATTGATTCTTTCCCTAATGGGAAAGCTGCAAGGTGCTGATGGATTGCCCATAGAGCCCTGTATAAGGTCTGGAGTACATTAATTCCCAAAAACCTGTCCCCTATCCAAGCACTCCTCATGGTGCCTGTCAAAGCTAACAGGACTAACCTCAACCCCATTTTAGGGAATGTCAAGTGGGTCTTACCCAAGATTACCCATCTAATGGGAATTTCAAATGTTGACCAGTCTACCCGCTATGGGGAAATGCCAAGCTGGGCGGAGTGGTGGAGCTAAAGCCCCCAGAAGGTTGGTTAGACAAAGGGGTACGCAAAATAGATGATGTATGGTGACATGACAAACACCTTGCATTCTCCGAACTTCGGGCTGGGAGGGTCATCCCCTCATCCCATTGGTTATTCTATATGAGGCTCAGGTTAAAGCTAACAAAGTGGTACAAAGAGAAGCACCGGGAAATAGCTGGGCACCTAATCATTGCACTAATAAATACAGAAAAGACCCAGGGCATAAGTTCAAGGGAGTACTAACTGATCTGTAAGTACCGACACAAGGATAAAGCCTTAAAATGCAGAGAGCAATGGGAAAGGGATCTTGGAGTCCTTACTGATACGCAATTGGCTGCGCTTAAAGCCCCGTCTCAAGTGTCCTTCATTCCTAGGCACAGAATATTACAGCTGTACCTCCTACATAGGGCCTACTACACGAGGAGCAGACTAATGTTCCCCAATCTCTCACCACAATGTCTTAGATGCAAACAAGCAGTGGGGATCTACTACATACCCTTTGGAGTTGCCCCAAGCTTCAGGCATACTGGAGCGAGACACTGGAGATCCTAGAGGAAGTAACGGGGAGGGATAACCTAAATGACCCTAAACTATGTGTATTAAATATACAGTCAGATACTATTGTGGACTCTCAAGGGGCTCTATTCCTAAGTAAAGCTCTATTTCAAGTGCATAGAATCGTTACCCATAACTGGAAAGCAGAGGCCCCGCCAGTAGTAGCACATTGGATAACTGAGGTGTCTAATCTGACCAACACAGAGTTCATGTTAGCCAAATGTAAGGGCTGTCTGGATAAGTTCCATAGGATATGGGACCCCTGGCTAAGGAAATACCCCCCGCAGAGGTAATGGAGCTGTGATTATTTGTAAAATAAACTCTGTCAGGGTAAAGTATAGTGTGACCAGACATAAGTAGATATTAGCTAGAACTGGATCATTATTGTCTCCTGTAATGGAATATTGTTGTCAAGCTCATACGTATATCCTACTGAATGTGATGTATAAATTTGCTTATGTTCAATAAAATTTACCTAAACAAAATAAAAGTTAACTCAAAGGTGAACAACCCCTTTAAGTTAACCTTTAGTATGATATTTTGGTTTCCATTTTTTATTATTCGTGGTTTTTGAGTTATTTAGCTTTTTATTCAGCAGTTCTCCAGTTTGCAGTTTCCAATATCTGGTTGCTAGGGTTCAAATTACCCTAGCAACCATGAATTGACCTGAATAAGAGACTGGAATATGAAAGGCAGAGGCCTAAATAGAAAGATGAGCAATAAAAAGTAGGAATAACAATAATTTGTAGCCTTACTGAGCATTGGTTTTAGATGGAGTCAATGACCCCCATTTGAAATCTGGAAAAAGTCAGAAGAAGGCAAATATTAAAAAAAACTATGAAAAATAAATTACGAAGACCAAAAGTTGCTTAGAATCACCTATTCTATAAAATACTAAAAGTTAACTCAAAGGTCGAACCACAACTTTAGTATGGTGGCCCCCAACCCTGGGGAAGAGTCCTGCGTGGAAACTATTTTTAATACCAAGACCTGTAACCCACACCCACATTTTTACCTACCTGCCCCGCAACTGCCTGATCTGCAAACTGATCCGCGACACGCTGACCACCATAAAGCAGGAAGTGCCGTTGCTGGAAACCAGAAGTGATGTCATCATTAGTGGGCTAGGCAGAAAAAAAAACATTTTTAAACACTTTTAAAGGAATAAAACTTGATAAGATCCACAACTTGACCTGCAAACCCTCGGACCCCCAACCTGCATCTGAAAGTCCTTCCTACATCCTACAGGTTCGCTGTTTTTTTGGGGGGGGGTACCCAACACCCTGCAGGGCTCTACCCTGGGGTACTCAGACTCTTAGGACTGCCCTGCCTGGGAGCACTCGGAAAATGGCACCAATCAGCTCTCCAACACTTGGATGCTCCATCGGGGTAAAAGGCGGATAAATTATAGTCCCTCGTGCCCAGTGTGTTACAGTTGACAAACAAACCCATTTATTGTGGAGGAGAAAACGTGTCTTTGCTGATAGAAGTGAATCCTTGTAGGTCTGCTATATGGACTCCCATTCAATAATCACACGCAATAACATGGAAATAACTATTCTGCCGGGAGATTCTGTGTGTGTGGCAAGGTTGTGTTGCGTTCTTATCTGAGGTTCCCAGACTGTAGAGCTTGACACCCTTGGGGGCAGTGACAGATGAAAGCCTGAAGGGTAGCTAGGGTGAGATTTGGGGAGAAAGCATATTTGTTCTCCTACGTACCCCTGAATGCCAAGTTTGAAGGCCAGTTAGGATAAGATGTTGGGTGTCTTTTTTCCTAGATATCACTGAAAGATCATCTTGAAGGCCAAGTAGGTTAAGCCTTTTGGTGAATGTCTATTTTCTGTCCTACATACCCTGAAAGACAATTATGAAAGCCAGTTAGGGTAAGATTTAAGGTAAGCGTTACTGATCTAGTTACCCCTGAAAAGCCACCTTGAAAGGCCATTTCAGTGAGATTTGGGGTGAAGTTATCTGATGTCCTAGATATTGTACAAACTATGGGGGAAATTCATTAACTGGCGAAAATTCGCCAGCGACGGCTTCATCGCCTTTGCCACACTTCGCCAGGTGCAACTTCACACAGACAACAATAATTCACCAAGATGCGACGTTGCGCTGTTACTACGGCAGGCATAGCGAAGTTGCAGTAGCGTTAGTGCATATGGCGGGAAGTTAAATTTCAATGGACGTATATGTTGCAGCAAATACATTACACTACAGAAGCCCAAGAAGTTGTTATATTGCCCTACACATGAGCCCACAGTATAGTTTATGTGCCATATGTAAGGCCCGGACTGACAATCTGTTGATTCTGGGAAATGCCAGAGGGGCTGCTGTAAGTTGCCATAGACAGTCACTATTTAGTGGGCTGATGGGGGGCTGCTTGGGCCTCTGTGTACTTGGAATGCCAGGGCCTATTGTGAATCTCAGTCCGGACCTGGTAAGGAAATGTAGGGGGAAAGGAGGGTACCAAAAAAAAAAAATGTACAATCTCTTTTAGCCTATCACCCTGTAAAAAGGAAAAGACGCCATTGTTTTTTTTTGGACCAAGTCCTATCTACTCTATTGCATTTCGCCTGGTCTGAGGTGGCGAAGGCAAGTCTGGTGATAGAGTTAACGTTCAGTAAAAACATAAACTCATTGAATTTGCGTAGTAACGCTCTTTCGCCAGAGGGAAAACACACCTGCCGTTAGAGTGTGAAGTTGCGCTAGAGTCCATCTCCTAATTATGCCGGTGCCCATTAGTAAATTGGCGAAGTGCCAAAATGACGTCACGCTGGCGAATTTTCTTCAGCATTAGCCACTTTGCCCTTTAGTTAATTTGCCCCTATGGCTTAATAGCTGATGATTTCTTATATCGTAGATACCTCTGAAAGACCATCATGAAGGCCAATTAGGGGAAAATGTGGGTCAAGTGTCTGTTTGATGTCCTAGATACCCCTGAAACATCATCTTGAAGGCCATCGGGGGCCAGTTAGGGTGAGATTTGGGAAGAATGCCCTGGATACAAAACTCTATGATGGTTCGTTAGGGTGGAATTTGGGGTCTAATATTTGAAACCATGGCTGATAGACATTGATATTTCCTACATCTGGAACTTTGTTATGAACTAAAGAGGGGGGGGGCTGAACAAAAGCAGGACCTCCTACTACAGGATCTATCTTTTTATCTCCCTCTCTCTATCTGTCTGTATCCACCATTCACCAGTCTACTTCTATCTATGCATCTCATATGATCTCTCTCTCAATGTATCTGTCTCAATCTCTCCATATACAATTCATTGATTTCCTTTAAGTTATATAAATAGAATACATTAGAGCAAAGAATAATAAGTTAACAAATATAATTCTAACCCGTCTCTTGCTTGAACGTTCTGTAAACCCAAAGCCTGGCCAGCGGCACCCAAAGTCATTGCTGTGAAGGTGCAATTGTCACGGGGGCCTATCGGCTCTCAGCGAGGGAAGTCCGGACCTAGGAGGAAACTTCTGGTTAAAGTCTAAGATCACGGTACAGAAGGGATCAAGAATAAACGTAGTCAAGATACAGGCAATAGTTCAAAAGGCTGGCGGCAATAATCAAAACAGAAAAATCCAATAATCAGCAATCACAGGAAAATAGAAACAGCCAGGAATGAAGTAGCCACATCCTACAATCGGGCATTGAACCCGTGACCTTGGTGTCCTTGTATTTTAAATTTTGGCACCAGACACATCATCACGCATCTGCACACCGGCGTCCAGGGTCGACTGGGGGGCCTTGGGCCCACTGGGACCTCTGTCCAGGGCCCCCTCTGGCCCCCCTACTGTGAGGTGCCGATCGGGCCACACACATGAATGAGCACACAGCGCACATGCGCGAACAGCGGGCGCATGCGCAGACGGCGCCGAAAGAAAACTTTTTTTTTAGAATTCCTATATCAGAAGAGGGGTCTGGCCCTGCGGGGGCCCATGAGGGTCGGTGGCCCACCGGGTTTTTTCCCGGTTTCCCGCCGGGCCAGTATGACACTGCCGGCGTCACTAGGCTGATGTCCACGTGGTGGCTATGGGTGTCGTCATCTTGGAAGCGGCGCTGTAGAGGAACGGTGAGCCCTGACAGCAATGCCCTCTCAGTGGGAGGCCATAAGTACCCACTTCTCTCTCTCTCGGCAGCCCTATCTCTAACCCCCTTTTGCTCTCACCTGATTGTTTTCCATTAAGGGCGACAAATTTTTATTTGTGGGATTGCTCTTCATGCTGCATTAGCTTAAGGGGGTCGAGTACTCTCCCCTCAAGCCTTACTCTCCCCTCATACAATACTCTTCCATCATACAATACTCTCCCCTCATACAGTACTCTCCGTTCATTCAGTATTCTCCCCTCATCTGTACTCTTCCTTCATACATTACTCTCCCCTCAACGCGTCGGGCAGGGTTGACAGGTCTAATTATAAACCACCAGCAACCCTGGCGTTGGCATTTGAATTCTCGGATCACAAGGTAAACAAACAATATCCTACACTTTAATACACAGTACTCTCCCCTCGTACTGCACTCTCCCCTCATCTATACTCTTCCCTCATACAATACTGTCCCCTCATACAGTACTCTTTCCTCATAAAGTACTCTCCCCTCGTACTGCACTCTCCCCTCATACAGTACTTTCCCCTTATACAGTACTCTTCCATCATACATTACTCTTCCCTCAATGCAGGGTTGCCAGGTCTAATTTTAAACTACCAGCCTGGCAACCTTGACGTTGACATTTGAATTCTCGCATACATGGTAAACACACAATACCGAACACTTTATTATAAAGAATAGGTGGGATACATAAACTACTTGAGCGCCTAGTCTACAACCGACTAACCTCATTCCTCTCTGACAATAACCTGCTTTACCCCCTACAATCTGGTTTTAAGCCACAACACTCCACTGAAACTGCACTGACTCGACTAACTAATGACCTTTTAACCGCTAAAGCCAACAATCATTTCTCACTACTAATACTACTTGATCTCTCAGCTGCATCTGACACTGTAGATCACCCTCTCCTCCTCCAGTCCCTCCATTCGTTTGGCCTTCGTGACACAGCCCTGTCCTTGTTCTCTTCTTACTTTACTAATCGTTACTTCAGTGTCTCCTACAACGAAGTAGCATCTTCTCCCCTACCTCTTTCTGTTGGGGTTCCTCAAGGCTCTGTCCAGGGACAATTACTATTCTCCCTCTATACTTCCTCCCTCGGCAAATTAATCAACTCGAATGGTTTCCACTACCACCTCTATGCTGATGATACTCAGATCTATCTCTCATCTCCTGATCTCAACCCAGAACTCCTAACTCGCATCTCTTCCTGCCTATCTCTACCTGGATGTCACAACGCTGCCTTAAATTAAACCTCTCTAAAACTGAAATGGTTCTCTTTCCTCCAACTAACACCAGTAACATCCTGAAGGATCCATCATAGCTAACAATTCCACTATCACTATGTCTCCCCAGGCCTTGGGGTTATCCTAGATTCTGCCCTGTCATTCACTCCTCATATCCAGTCACTTATTAAATCATGTCCAAACATAAAAACATATCCAAAATATGATCATTCATCACCCAAGATGCTGCCAAAATTCTTGTTCACTCTCTCGTCATATCACGTCTAGACTACGGTAACTCTTTTAATTGGCCTTCACCTCCAGAGACTGTCACCTCTCCAGTCCATAATGAACACTGCTGCGAGGCTCATACACCTCAGCAACCGCTCCTCCTCTGCCTCGCCTTCTGTCAATCCCTGCACTGGCATCCGCTACCTTTCAGAATCAAATTCAAATTAATGACCCTGACTTCAAAGCACTTCATAACTCTGCCCCACCCTACATCTCTCAACTCATTTCTATATACTCACCCAACCACTTACTACTATCCTCTACTGACCTGCTACTCAACTCTTCTCTCATTACCTCCTCACACACTTGCATTCAAGACTTTGCAAGGGCTGCACCCCTCCTCTGGAATTCTCTCCCACGGTCTGTCCGACTTTCTCCCAACTTTTCTGCTTTGAAGAAATCTCTTAAAACGCACTTCTTTCGAGAAGACCACCCTCACTCTGCTTAACTACCAAATGCAACACCACATACAGTACCACATTTCTCACCCACTTAATTCGATCTAGCCCACTTCCACACCTTGTGTATTACTCCCTCCCTTTAGAGTGTATGCTCTTATGCATAGGGCCTTCCTCACCTTTTGTACCTGTATTGATTGTGATTTATGTAACTCCATATGTTCTATGTATATAATTCATGTGATTTAGTTGTATAATCACATTTACTTTACAGTGCTACACAATATGTTGGCGCTATATAAATACATGTTAATAATAATAAAATAATAATAATACAGCAGAAACATGGGAGTTAGTCAGGAATGGGACAACCCCGTTACCTGAAGCCCCAATGCTCCTTCTGATGATGTCAGTTGAAAATCGATAGTGATGTCAGAGTGTTGGAAATGCAGGTTACAGACTAACGTTTCGGCCCAACGAGGCCTTTCTCAAAGTGCTAACATAGTATTAAAACGAGCCTTATATCTATGTACTGGCGGGAAAAACAGCAGTCACAACTATGACGTGAGAACTAAGCGACTGCCTATTAAATACAACACATTAAGTACATAAATAGTGTAAACCATGTCATTAAGATGTATGCATCAGTCAGTCTGTTGTGTTATCACCTTACACACTTCAGCATACTCACATACTTGATTATCAATAAAAGGGCTAAAAACAAACCATTAAGTAACACTATGTAGCCTCCCTGTCCATGTCCCAGCTCCTACTCAATTCCCTATATACACCCCAATAAAACTATTGATGCTTCTATCAGCAGCTATTAAGCTCCATCACTGCACTCTTAAGTTATATACCTTATGGCATCTAATTATCTACATCCCATGCTGTTGTTGAACTACACATCCCAGGCTGTTATTAAACAACACTTTTAATATATAAGCTAAAGTTGGTATTTAAACTTACTGTGAGGCTGGTTTACACTATTTATGTACTTAATGTGATGTATTCAATAGGCAGTCGCTTAGTTCTCACGTCATAGTTGTGACTGCTGTTTTTCCCGCCAGTACATAGATATAAGGCTCGTTTTAATACTATGTTAGCACTTTGAGAAAGGCCTCGTTGGGCCCAAACGTTAGTCTGTAACCTGCATTAAAGCTATCTATAATCGTTTACTCCCTGAGAGTGTGGTTCTTTTTTAGAAGATTATATATATATATATATATATATATATATATATATATATATATATATATATATATATATATATATATATATATGAAATTCAGCACCTAATCTGTTATCTAAGAGCGATTATATCGCAAAGTAGAAAACCTCTAATGAAAAGAAACACGATTGCTTTACAACACGAGATGTAGTAACAATTTGTACCTTATGAACTTGCAACTTGTGAACTTTATGATACATTTAACTAATATGAAGTCGTGTAGTGATGTGCGGGTCGGGTTTTTCTCCGCGCCCGCCTGAGCCTGACTTCTAACTTCCCTTTATAGACCCAACCCGCTGATGATGTCACAAAAGGGTGGGGTGAGCAGGCGCAGGGGATATAAAGCCAGAAGCCGGCAGTTGAAGTTGAGGATCGGGGTCGGTGGGGTGCGGGGTCGGCCTGAACCGGGTCCAGCAGGTATTGGGCCGGCACGCATATCACTACTATGAAGTCTAGATTGTTTTCTAACCATTTTTTCAATGTATTGATAATTGCCATGTTAATTGATAGAATAGAAAATAGAATAGAAAATACCGCTCTGACTCACCGCTAGCCTTCTTTGCAATACAGGCGGCCCATGGATCTGTCTCTGGGTGCTGGATTCTCTTGGCGTCCCACACCTCACTGAATAGGAAGAAGAAAAGACAATGTTTCTGCTCACCGGAGTGCTTTAAAATAAAAAAATCTTTATTGTTCCATAATAACGGACATGCTAATGATTAAGGCCGTCTGTGCCCGAAACGCGTCAAGCTAGACGTGCTGTGTGCCCATTACTATGGATCAATAAAGATTTTGGATTTTAAAGCACTCTGGTGTGCGGAAACTTTGCCTATGTTAATTGATATGACAAGTTCCTTGGGAGGGGTTTTCTCTTGGGTATAAGACACATGGTGGTATAATGGATACTGAGGTCTCTGAGAAGTACGTTGTTGCGAAATGCGTTAGACCTTGGATGCTGATTTTTAACCAAAAAAAATAATAAAGATGGATGTTTTTTTTAAACCGATGCTGAATTGAGCGATCCTTAACCTTCGGAGTGCGCTGCAACACTTTTTTTTTTCCAACACTTGGTGAAATTGTTTCCCTTAGCGACAGACTTGGGGCAGCAGCCCCCGAGTCAGACCACAAATCGGCTAAGCCAATCCATATATTTTACCTGTAAATGAGTGTCGGGGTGGCCTGTGTGCGGGGGATTAACTTGAAATCATAAGTGTAGGGCTCGGGCCAAGAGCACCAGGGCCACGTGGATTGAACGGTGAGCGACTATAGAACCCAAAGGCCTAATTATAGTTGGATTGGTGGGAGTTTAATAGACAAAGAGGATATAGCCGCTACGGGTGCTGGATATATGTATATATATAATTTGTGTGCTATGAACAACAGCAGCAGCACTGATTGGAACCCTGGCTGATGAATGAATGGATCCAACAGACTCAATAGGCCACACATACAAAGCAATACTCAGTGTACTTAATAGGCTGTGTATGTACTGCACATCTAATTAGAAATAAATGCCATATAAACCTCACTCATCAAAAGGGGACACTTCCCCTTTAAGAGTAGGGAACAGAGGTGACTTCACCCAGGCGTTGTGACAGTTGGTTCAGTCCGTTGGTTGGCCCTGTGGTGAGAGGTAAGTGGACTTTCCCTCTGGGAGATTTATTGCCAAAAAACTTTATTTTAGTGCAAAAAGAGGCAGGAATTTGGGCAATGTTTTTCCCCCGGACTAGTGGGTGTTGCACCTCTCACTGATTTTAGTGAATTTAGAGAATTTTTCCCTAAAATGTGCTTGGGAGGAGCCTTTAATCTTAGTGCTGGTTGGGAGACACAGACCAGGATTTGGCAGTTATACAGGACTGTCAGCAAATATTCACATTTATTAATGAAGGGAACATTTGGGGACCCCTGTACCTCACCATAAGCTGCTTAATTTGTGTTCCCAGTACTGACAGGCTCCTTAGAGATTTGCCCCTCTGCCCCCTGGTATCTGCCCCCAGCCCTGCTCTTATGTACCAACATTGTAGCTAAATACATGTTCCCTTTATCCAAGTCTGGAACTAGGGGTGGGAAGCAGAGGCACGTGCCATGGGGACAGTAGGGGGTGATAGTAAATGAGCGGGAGGGACATACAGCAGGTCCCATAGAAGAGAGGTGACTTTACCCATAGGGATTTGACAGTTGGTTTTGTCCGTTGGTTGGCTCTGGGTTAAGTGTATATTCTCTCCAAGACATTTTTTTGCCAAATATCCCTTAAATTAGTGAAAAATTAGATAGTTGGTGCCCCCCAGTCTGTAACTAGGGGTGGAAAGCAGAGGCACGAGCCATGAGGACAGTAGGGGGTGATAGTAAATGAGTGGGAGGAACAGCAGGTTCCACAGAAGAGAGGTGACTTTACCAATAGGGATTTGACAGTTGGTTTAGTCCGTTGGTTGGCTCTGGGTTAAGTGTATATTCTCTCTGGGGTTATTTGACAAATAACATTTACAACAATAAAAAAAAAAGGGACCAGGACCTGACAAAGCTCAAGTTTAGGGGACAATAGATCTCTGTCTTCCTCTGTATTATATAGGAAATATTAAGCGCTAAATTCATTAACTTGCCTTTTTATTCTCTTTTCTATACAGATTGCTACAGAGCTTTTCCTGCTTTTTTGGACTGATTTTGCTGCTACACCTGCCTGATAACACCTGGGTTTATTTTTGGCTTCTCCATTGTTCAGTCACATCCATCTTCATCTGAACAGTGTAAGAGAGAGCCAGGGGTTCCTTAGGGAGACCCCCTTGGGGTGCCCCGGCCTTGGGCCGCCCCCTATTTTTTTTTAACATCAGAGAATCTTCTTGAAGAGGTAAATCTTGCAAATTCAACTGATTCAGCACATGATTTCTTCTTCAGCAAATCTGCCCTAAATTCACTTGAGGGGGGTCCCACGTGGCTTTGTGCATATGAGCCCATACGGTTACTGTATATGGGATTTATAAGAAGCCAATCCATCGCTATCAGCAGCATTAATAATACAAATAGGGGAATATACAGAAGGAAATAATTGCCTTTAAGTTTACTTTTAGTATGTTATACGATGGCTAACTCTTAGCAACTTTTCAATTGGTTATCAATTGTTTTTTTTATAGCTGCTGAATAAAAAGCTAAATAACTAAAAAATTACACAAATTATAAAAAATGAAACCCAAGTGCAAATTGTCTCAGAATATCACTCTCTATCATACCAAACGTTTATTTAAAGGTGAACAAACCCTGTAACCGTGACTTCATTTTGCCTGATTGTGTCCATTTGTCCCTTTAGGTTTTCGACGATGGAGGAGATAACGATCAAGACATCTCTCCTGGTAATGCCTCAGTGTAAAATAAATCCTCTCTCATCTGAACTGCTGTTTCCCTTTCACTCTTCTATATAAGCTCTCCTTAAGCAGCTGTCTGTCTGTCTGCACTGCTTCCTTTTATACATACAGGTGGGAGCTGCCATACCATTTGCCTCTGTGCGGGTAGAACTGACATCCAGGAAAAACAACCACTACGTTTATTTCCTTTTTCAGTATAAATCTCCTTATTCCTGGAATGTTTGCCCCATAGAAACCCCAAACCCTTTTCTGTCTCTATTCTCCTCAGATTCCAGACTGACTGTGAGCAGCATTTAGAGCCATTTAGTATTCTGTCCCTAATGCTCTTTCCTTTCACTTACAGACGCTGTACGTCGTCCTGGAGGACTTCAGGGAGGAAGACACCGACTTTAAGGCCCTTGCCTCTTATTACGGTAAAATCCTATTTTATTTATCAGTTCCTACGTTTTATTACATGTGAATTCCTTTCCCCCTTTAGCTCAGTATTTAACATAAATGTGTTTTTCCCACAGAACATCACTACCGGGTCCACTTCGCAAGAACGTCGTCCTGTAAGTAAAACATAAATGCTCTTATTACATGTTGGGAATCATTTGCTATTGCCCCAGGGGTAAGTGCAAGGGCAATAAGGCTGGAAAATGTTTTTATTAATGCTCAGTGATATTTTTCTTTTTCAGAGAGGACTTTATTCTTCGATATTTCAGCGACCCGAGGACGACGCACAGAGACAACATTTACGAGTACTGGGTGATGATCGATTATCTGGTATGTAATGCAGAACAGATGTCTAGATAAATAGAGAATAAATGATATTAGATTGCCAGCTCTTGTGTAACACTGCAACTTTTTTTATGTTACAGGAAGTGCTCGAGAGGGAGTGTATCGCCCTCTACAGTGAAGGAGTTGCTGCCTCCTGTAAGTGTCACTATTATTATTATTATAGGAGAGGTTATTATTCACTGTGTGTCTCTATAATAATTCTATTATTAACATTGACTCTCTCCTTCCACAGGAAGCATCATCAGAACACTGGAGATGGGGGCAGCATTTCGAGTATCTGCGGCTGCAGAATGTAAGTTCCCCCATCACATGGGAATCCCACACCCTCACTGCCCTCAGCGTATAAAGGTACTATTAGCAGCACATATACAGACATAATCATAACTGTCTCCTTTCTTTCCCCTTTGCTCCTATCCTTGTGCCTCCCCTGCACCCGCAGACTATCCAATGGCACCTTCACCAGCTTGCCATGACGCTCTGGGAGAGGGAGCAGAAGCTGCAGGAGGCTGCTGGGTATGTATTTTGCACTAAATACTTTCAATTACACTTACTGCCACTTTACAAAAATTGAAATAAAGAAATTTATTTCCCTCCAAACCTAGTGAGGAACAAAAGGCAAGTCCTGCAGCTGAGGGAGAGGAGGAAGGAGCTCCTAGAGCTGGAGGAAGAAGAAGCAAGGAGAAGAGGAGAGCAGAGGGAGAAACAAGCTCCTGCTGAGAGAGAAGAGGGAGCTCCTGCAAGCCCTGCAGCGGAGGAGAGAGAGAGAAGAGGGAGCTCCTGGAAACAAAGCTCCTGCTGCGGAGGAGAGAGAGAGGAGCTCCTGGAGAAAGAGCTCCTCAGAGAGAAGAGGGAGCCCCTGGAAACAAAGCTCCTGGAAGGAGGAAGAGAGAGAGGGAGAGGCTCCTGCGGAGGAGGAGAAGAAGAGGAAGCAGCTCAAGAACAAGCTCCTGAGGTGGAAGTGACCATCGAAGATCCTTCGGTGGTAGAAAGGCCGACCCTCCGAAAACGGGTCAAGAAGGCCATAATGAAGAGGCTCCGCAGGATTTGGGTAATGTATCAATTTACTGACAATAACCCTTCTTCTAGAGATACCTCATGTTGTCCAATGCAGCTCCACTTTACTTCCTGCTCTTCTGAGCATTTCCAATCAGAACAATAGAAAGGAAGTCATACACCCTGTCTGTTGAGCCCGCAGGCTGATCACTTTGAGGGCGCACCCCATAGACCAATGTTTGGCTGCCTTTAGGGTGTAAGAGGTTGCTGACAGGGATCTAAGTCTGCAGATAAAGTGTTGATTGTATAGTAGGCCAATAACAGGGGAGGCAGGTAACTCTTACAGGGCTGCTGGACATCTGGCTTAGATATCCACCTTTGGAAATGGGTTGCCACTGGGTAATGGACTGGCACCAGCTGATCAAAGAGTATAAAAGAATAAATGGCACAGGCTCAGACTGAGATTCATAAGAGGCCCTGGCATTCCATGTGTAGAGAGACCCAAACAGTCCCCAAAGGCCCAACAAATAGTGCGCTCTTAAAGCAACACTGAGCCTTTAATATCATAAAGAAACAAGTGGTTGTCGTTATTCCTTATCTAACATTTTCTAAATCTTTTCTTTCAGCAATTCCACCCAAAAGACTCACTCTGCGCCGCCTGAACCCACCACGACGGCCCTGAATCTTTCCCTCCAACCATACCTTCCGAAAGCGTATGTATGTGTGTGCTGTCTGTATTTACAGAGGAGAGTAAGGGGGTTGGTACAGGAGGGAGAGTAGGGGGTTGGTGTACAGGAGGGAGAGTAGGGGTTGTGTAAGAGGAGAGGTAGGGGTGTGAAGCAGAGGGAGATGGGGCATGTATAAGAGGAGAGTTGGGGTTATGTACAGGAAGGAGAGAGGGGGTTGGTACAGAGGGAGAGTAGGGTTATTTTAGAGGAGAGTGGGGGGTTGTGTACAAGGAAAGGGAGAGTGGGAAGATGTGTACAAAGAAGAGTGGGGGTATGTACTAGGAGGGAAGAGTGGTGGTTGTGTAAAGGAGGAGAGTGGGAGTTCGTGTAAATGGGAGGAGAGTGGGGTTGTGTACAGGAGAGACAAGTAGGAGTTGTGGTATATGGAGGGATTAGGGGTTGTGTATAAAGGAGGAGATTAGGGGTGTGTATAGGAGGGAGAGTTGGGGGTTATGTACAGGAGAACAGTAGAGAGGTTGTGTATACGACGGAGATAGGGGGTTCGATAATAAGGAGGGAGAGTTGGGGGTATGGTACAGAGGGAGAGTAGGGGTATGTACTGGAGGAGAGTGGGTTATGTATACGACGAGGAGGGAGAGTGGGGGTGTGTACAGGAGGGAGAGTGGGGTTGTGTATAGGAGGAGAGTTGGGGTATGTACAGGAGGGGAGATAGGGGGTATGTACTGGAGGAGAGTGGGGTTATGTAAGGAGGGAGAGTGGGGGTTGTGACAGAGGGAGATTGGGGGGTTGTGTACAGTGAGGAAGAGAGTGGGGTGTGACAAGAAGGGAGTGGGGGGTTAATGTACAGGAGGGAAGTGGGGTGTGAAACAGGAAGGGAAGAGTGGGGGTTGTGTACAGGAGGAAGAGTGGGTGGTTGTGTACAGGAAGGGAGAGTAGGGTTGTGTACAGGAAAAAGAGTGGGGGTTAATGTCACAAGAGGGAGATAGGGGGGTTGTGTACAGAGGAGAGAAGGGGTATTGTACAAGGAGAGTGGGGGGTTTTGTGAAAGAGGGAGAGTGGGGCGGTGTTACAGAGATGCAGTAGGAGGTTGTGTATAGGAGGGAGATTAGGGGGTTGTGTATAGAGAGGGAGGTTGGGGGTATAAGGAAGGGAGAGTAGGGGGTGATTGTAACAGGAGGGAGAGTACGGGGTTAATGTACTGGAGGGAGAGTGGGGGTAATGTATAGGAGGGGAGAGTGGCGGGTTATGTAAGGAGGAGAGAGGGGTTTGTGACAGAGGGAAGAGTGGGGGTTATGTATAACAGGAGGGAGAGGTGGGGTTATGTACAGAGGAGAGAGGGGTTGTGTACAGAGGGAGAGAGGGGTTGAGTATCAGGAGGAAGGAAGGGGTTGTGTATGAGGAGAGTAGGGGGTTTTGTTACAGCAGGGAAGTAAGGGGTTTGAGTATAGATGGAGAGTAGGGGTTGAAGTATAGGAGGGAGAGTAGGGGTTGAGTATAGAAGAAGGTGAGGGGGGGTTAATAAGGTGAGGTGAATAGAGGTGGGGTTATAGGTAGGGGGCGGGGGGGTCTAACCATATCCAGGTGTAGAACCGACTGGCGTTCTAGGAGTCAGGAGGGAATTTTTACCTTCAGTGCAGAGTGGACCCCATAGCACCTCCTAGGGTTTCCCCTTCCTCTGGATCATCCACTGTTAGGGAGCCCAAAAAAAATTGCCTATGAATGTAATAAATCCTGTTGCTCACCACCAGGTTTCCCCATAAATATGGTCCTCTGTGTTTTCCTTTTCATCCCTATGGTGAATAGAGGGAAGGGGCTCGCTGTGCCTCGTTTAATCAAAATGACTGACGTTGTGTGAGGTAAAAACTGGGTGTGGGCTGAACAGGGGTTTTACGTTGAAGAAGGGAATAGGTTAATATCGCTGCCAGTTAATTGATTAATATGTACATGACGGGGCTGAAAGACATAGGGACACATCGGATCTCTAATGATTGGAGGGAACTAAATATTGCTTTACTCCATAGGCCACAAAATGTAGACAGCATTTCCATTCAAGTCCGCAAGCCCCTTCTTAACACTGGAGATTCCCATCCACTTCCCACCCAGCCTATTGTAGCTATACCAGACATTTAAGTATATGAAGAGCTTTTAATTGCCAAATGGACTAGCTGGATTTGTTTTTGGTACCACTTTCTACTCCAGGTTATCAGACATCCTCTTGGGGGGGGTCCTGCTAAGCGATTGAGTAAAAAAATTGGTGCCCGGGGCCCTAAAGTTAAAAAACGATTGGTGGCCTGGGGCCCTAAGAGTTAAAACATTGGCTCCTGGGGCCTTTAGAGTTAAAAAAACATTGTGTCCTGGGGCCTTAAAG